>NC_142165.1:20308003-20611033 GCF_029865625.1 Vigna umbellata | reverse complement strand
TAAGAAATCGAATAAAACACATAAATAAGGACTTCAAGATAGAGAGGATATAGGAAAAAAATTATAAAATGAAACAGGTTTTGTGGGGATAGAGGGACTTGAACCCTCATGATTTCTTAAGTCGACGGATTTTCCTCTTACTTTCAATTTCATTGTTGTCGGTATTGACATGTAGAATATGACTCTATCTTTATTCTCATACTAATCTAGCTGATATGAAACAAACCATGTCTAGAGGAGGTAAAAATTATTTTATGACCTTTATAGATGATTATTCTAGATACCAAAGTTTACTTAATCAAATATAAAGATGAAGCTTTTGATGTGTTTTTAACCTATAAAGCAGAAGTAGAAAACCAATTGAATAAGAAAATTAAAAGGATTTGATCAGATAGAGGTGGTGAGTATGTGCTCTTTAATGACTTTTGTATTAAAGAAGGAATTATCCATGAAGTGACCCCACCATATTCACTTGAGTCTAATGGAGTAGCTGAGAGAAAAAATAGAACCCTTAAGGAAATGATGAATGCTATGCTTATTAGTTCTGGTGCAGCTGATAACCTTTGGGGAGAAGCCTTGCTTACTGCATGTTTTTTACAAAATAGAATACCCCATAAGAAAATTTGTAAAACTCCTTATGAGTTGTGGAAATGTTACCAACCTAACCTTAAATATCTAAAAGTGTGGGGGTGCTTAGCTAAGGTGATGTTATCTGATCCTAAGAAAAGGAAAATAGGATCTAAAACCTCTGGTTGTATGTTCTTAGGTTATGCTGAACATAATGCTGCCTATAGATTTCTAGTTGTTAAAAGTAACATACTTGAGAGAAATTCTATAATGGAGACGAAAAATGCTGAGTTTTTTGAACATGTGTTTCCCTTAAAGGTTAGTGAGATGTCTCAACCTGTTGATGATAATGATAATAGTAATATCATGATTGAGGATTTGAGAAAAAGTAAAAGACACAGAAAGGAAACTTCCTTTGGAGATGACTTTTATACTTATCTTGTTGATAGTGATCAAACAAGCTTTGTAGAAGCTACCAGTGTTCTTGATGCAAAACAGTGGGATAAGGCCATTAGGACTGAAATTGAATCAATTCAGAAAAATAATACTTAGACTTTAGTAGATTTGCCTAAAGGAGCAAAACCCATTGGTTGTAAGTGGATCTTGAAGAATAAGGTTCATATGGGTAAAAACAAGTCACTTGTTAGTTCTGATAACACTAAATTGATTTTAATCAATTATGTCCATTCCTATGGTGTGTGTGAAAGTGCTAGAGACTTCATTATTGAGAGGTTAAACTTTGTCATTAAAATTCTATATGGTGATAGAATTTTATCTTAAACAAAGTTTTAATGATTTTCATATCCCTTATGGGTGGTGTATGATTTGCAGCATACACTTGATGAAATCATATGAGTGTCGAGTGGGGCTGCTTGCATGAGATCTTGGCATGATCTCCAAAGCACTCATGAATACCGGGCACGCGCATGGCCTAGTAAGCGCAACAGAACGATAACAACAAGGATTGTGGGGATGTATTGTGATTGATAAACCCCTAACACACGTCAAGTGTCTTTGGTTCATATAGTTTGTTATACCAACTACACTGTTGTTGAGACCTCGGCAAGCGTACCGGATCGTTCAAGTAATAAATCGGTAAGTCCGAATATCGTTTTCCCAAGAGATTTGTTTTGATTCACAGATTGTTAAAGCTTACTAATTTAGCGATTAATAAACGTATTTTCACAACACAAGTAAGATTTGCATAGAAATGAAATTAAAGTGGTAAAAGCAGTCGAATTAAAGTTCACTGGGGTTGAAATTCAAGTTCATCACTCCAGTAATTTTCTACTAACACAATTCCTCAAAATTTAGCATCGACATCCTAGGCGCATGCAACCTCTGATCCCTCAGATGACAGTTCAGAATCACTCAAACTAAATTACTAATCCCTTAGCTAATTCAGTTATCAGATTTGCCTTAAACCCAATGTCACAGATGACTAAAAATTTCATCCTATGTCTAGGACTTGAAATCCTTTAGTAGTTTTATCCTAGGTCCGCGATCTCATACATTTCCCAATGATTTAACCGTTCAAATAGCTCAGATTCCCATCATAGGCATGAATAATAAAGATAGAACACATAATTCAAACAAGTTCATGCATTAATAGAGAAATTACATAGAAGTTCAGAATTTTACTCTCAACCCCAGTGAAATGGAGTTCTAGCTACACATATACATCATAGAAGCGATAAACGATGGATTGGACGGTGGAAATTGGTGGTTTTCCACCATGGAAGCACCTAGACACGAGCTTGGACGTGAGCAGCAGAGTCCCCCCTGATCTCCTCCCTCCAGAACTGTCTCTCTCTGCCTCTGGATCGCGTTTTTAAAGAGAAGGGCTGTAAGTGATTTTTCGCTGGGCGAGCAGCCTCTTCTCGCTGGGCGCGCGCGCTCGCTGGGCGAGCGTCCACCGCTCGCTAGGCGAGCGTCCTCGCTAGGCGACGAGCGTCACGAGCTGGTCACGGGCGTCCACTCGCTGGACGAGCGTTCACTGCGCGCTGGACGAGCGTCCTCGCTGGACGACGAGCGTCCGTTCGCTGGGCGAACGTCCACTTGTTGGTCACGGGCGTCCACTCGCTGGTCACGAGCGTCCACTCGCTGGACGAGCGTCCACTCGCTGGGCGAGCGTCCACTCGCTGGGCGAGCGTCCACTCGCTGGGCGAGCGTCCACTCGCTGGGCGACGAGCATCCGTTCGGGCTTGGTTATTTGGTCCTTTTGGCTTGGCAAATGACGCGCTCCAGGTCTTTGACAATATCCAATCCTTATTCTACTTTGAAATAAACAACAAAAGCATCAAAACACATTTAAACAATCAAAACTATATTTACATCAACATTTATATACTTTTCATGAGAATTAACACTAAAACTCACTCAAAAGCACGACAATTTAAGCAACAAATATAAGCAAAGTTTACACCTATCAACTGTGTGTTAAGTATCTCAATCTAAGACTAGTTCATATAGCTTGCTATACCAGCTCTGATACATTACATCCTATGAGACCCAGAATAAAAGTTTTTTATCTTTTCTTTCAACTTTTGCAATATGTGGGGGATTGTTATAATATTATATTATTGCCGAAGTTAAAAATCATTAATTGTGAATTGAATTTCAGAACGTTGTATTGCAAAGTTAGTCTTTTGATTGGCAAACGAAAATATTTTATTAAATATTTTATTAAATATGCCAACGTTCAAAGTTTTCAATGTGAATTAATTCTAACGTTCAAAGTTTTCAATGTGAATTAATTCCAACATTAAAAATCTTTATGAATTTTAATTTCTTTTATTTAATTGATTCTTCCATAGCTCTATAAATAGAGAGTTATTTCCCCATTCCAAAACACACAAAATTAAGTTTCTCATTCTTCTCTCTTCTGAGGTTTAATTTTTATTTCAGAGATATTTTGGAAAGTTCCTGTTATATCTTGGGAGACTTGCGCAATACACCGCAGATAAATCCTTAAGGACAGTAAAACTACACGCCTCAGTAAATTTTGTTCGCGATTCTGTCAATCTTTTACAATTGTTACTTTGTTTCTTAATATTTGTTTCTCAATCACTACCGTCATTCATCACAATTCTTTGACCTGTCGCCGTCGAAGTCGAAGGATAGGAAAGTGATTAGTGAAAGGAGCAACGGAGTGAAGTAGAAAATAATAGCATGAATTGGTGGCTATGATAAATGTGGCAGTAGACTTCCAACCACGGGGAAAAGAGAGCAAATTGTATATGTCTGTGGTGCAGAGAAGAGGGATATCAATTGCTTGTCTTATAAGAAAAGCAACTTCAGTATCCAAAAGATTTCCAAATATTTTGATATAATCTCCAAAACTTCAACTAAGATCGATATTCTGAACAAGTATCTTGATCTACTCTCACTCGTAAATATGCCCATGAGGTGTGTTGAATCTTGGAGAAAGTATACAAATTATCTAAATTTATATATTTATTAAAGATATTTCCATTCTTCATTTAATTTAAAGGTACGTCATTTAACCTAATAAATTAGGTCTTATAGACATTTAATCATTTAATGAATACAAGTAAAAGTAGTAAGAAAAACCAAATACAACTTTTATAAAAGAACAGAATATAATTCTTTTCTTAAATATCGTATATCTAAAATTCGCAAAGAAAGATAAAAAATTATTTAAGCCTTAAAAATATACTAACAACCAATTTTTCTTCATTTGAAATGTAAATATTGATATGACTATAATTTCAATATATTTATTTACGTCCTCCACAAACTTTCCTTTCGAAAAAAAAAAGTATATCTAAATTGGAGTTTGTTCCTTCTGTTTTTTCCACCGTGATGTGCACTAATCTGACTATTATTTTGTTATGTTTACATCCTCCACTAACCTCCCTTTCTGAAAAATAATTAAACTAAATTCATTTTTTTTATTTTTGTTTTCATTCATCCGGACAAACAAATAATTAATTCAACGGACGGAAATTTGTGAACGAAAAATTTATGATATTATCTCTTATCACAGCAATTAAATCCAATATGTATATATAATTGTTACACTCTTCGGTGAGATGTTGACGCAGTCCAAAAATAAGATAGAGATGAAATAAATGAAATTGAAATGTACATAATAAAAACAAATACTAGAAAAGAAAAATGTTATCGGTCTTATACTTTTTAAAATCAGATGAAAAGGAAAATAAAACCCTTTGCAAAAAATAATACTATTTTCTTACAACAAAAATGTCCAATTTTATCAAAGGTTTTTTTATGTCGGGGTTAAAACCTCCGCTAAATACGTTTCCTGCACTGGGAAAACAGCATCACAATTACCGACACTGCGATTTTCGGGGGTTTTCAAAATTGTCGGTACTAATAAGGGTTTTCATAAAAATCGCTGATAATTACTGGAGGTTTCCAAAACTGCCGGTACTTGTAGGGGTTTTCACAAAATCACCGATAACTACTGAAAGTTTCCAAAACCCCCGATACTTGTAGGAGTTTTCACGAAATCGTCGGTAATTACCAAGGATTTTCCAAAACCGTCAGAAAATCATTTTTTTAAAAAAAAATAAAATTATATATTTATATTTAGCATTCAATCAATTTTCCTTTATTATGATCTCATCCAATTAATTTATAATCAATATACTCTGTTAATGAACCTATTTAATTGAACAAACAAAATAAAATTCATTTCATACATTAAATTGTGTAATAATATTTAATACATTATTTATACATAAAACTATCTAATCTGATATTAAACCCGTGTAAAATTATAGAAGAACTAGGAAAGCTTTACTTAACAAGGAAACCCTCATAATTACATGATTGTTGTAAGGAGAATCGATAATGTGGCAAGCGCGAAGAACATAATCTCATGGTTGTATAGGCCTGCTGAAAATAAAAAAACAGATATCACTTCATAACACCAAACCAATCAATCCAACTAAAACTAAAATTAAATTATCAAGTTGAATTGTTTGTGGGTTTTAGATTTGAAAGCCAATCCAATCAAAATGAAACAAACTTGTTCGTGTTTTATATCATCTATGACATTTAGATTATCTATCTTCATTTAAAAACTTTGTTATTATAGTTCAAGCCAAATTTAGCTGTCACTCTAAAATTTGAACACGTGTAGTGACAATTAATTAAAAAAACTTATACATAATCAATTAATTAAAAGTTTACTCTTATTTTTCTTTCAATTATTAAAACAACTTATACGTAAGCAATTGTTTAACAAGTCCTTGATGTAATAGGGTGGAAAACCAAAGAATGAAACAGGATCAGTAAAATAATGATTACATTAGGGCAGAGATTTCATTAAATTTGACTACTTGACCACCCACCAAACAATAAATCAAGAGAATATTGAATCCAGTCTTTTTAAAAAATAATCGAAACCATAAGTATAAAAGAAGAAAACCAACTTGCATATCACTCTCACAAGACTAGTCATATCCTCTTTGCAATTCTTTTGAGTTGCTCTCTAACTTAAAGAACCTTTCTCTGTGAAATTTAAGCAGCCATGTCAACATCAATATTGCAAAGGAAACGAGTGTATGGACTATATTGAAATGCCTATATTGTGAAGAATTGCTAAACATACATACCATGGCATGATAGTTTACATAGTTCTTGTGACACCACTGTGAATATTTACCCGATTGATGAAACCCTTGTATACATTAAGGAACGTTACATGGTCACCCTGTATGTACTAATTATCAAAAGATATAAATATATGAATAAGTAAGTCGGGTTCGAATTTTTTCAGTTCGCTAATAAGTAAGTCGGGTTGGGTTGGCTCACTAAGTGACCAACCCATGGTGAGCCGGATTGGATTGAGTCGAGTTACCTATTTTGACAACTCTATAACTTAGTTACGACAATTTTATGCGGATTTTTGTTCGTATATAAACCGTTATAACCAAGTGTTATATACGGATTTTGGATCTTATGTAATTTAATTGTTTTTTAGTGAAACTTAACCTTACGTCAACTAGGTTGAGAATGTGAAAATTGGAAGAAGGAGGTGAAACGAGGAGATAAAAAAATTCAAGATGAAACTAGGAGATGCGGTGACGGGGGTGGATTTCAAATTTTTTTGAGGGATGCATAGCGTGGGTTTCAAATTTTGAGAGGTGCATGTTTTTTTCAAATTTTGACACTGCAGGAGACGAATCATAAATCCATGGCACTTTTCCTTCAACTTCAAGTTCTTTTTCAAAATCAACGAACGTTCAAATTGCAAACCCAAATCGTAAGAATCCTAACTCACTCCTCCAGACTAATCGCAAATGCAATACACTTTCTTTTCAAGTTCCTTTCAAAAACCCGTAAATCTTCAAATTGCAAAGCTAAAACCCTAAACCCAATTCTTTTCGAAAAATTGAATTTCATTTTTCCCCTAAAACCCAAATTGCAAAATCAAACCTTCCCGCTCTCTCCTTTTCGATCCAATCTCCTTTTTCTTTATTACCCTTTAATTTTGAACTTCTGTTATTACCCCCTCTTACCTCACAGAGTTATACGACCCACAATGCTCAGTTGTGTCATAAAATTGAAATAACATGTCAAATTATTATTTTTCCCGATTAGTTTTGACTTAAGTATTTAGGGATTTCGAAAAGGTCTAAACTGTACATTTTTTTTTTTAAATGGACTAAAGTATATGAGAATAGTTGTTAAACTTAATGAATATATATAGCTACGTGGAAAGTTTTATTGAATTTTTGAATAAAAGGAGTTATTGATCTCTTGACATCCTTCACTGTCACATCTCAATTAATTGGACTGCTGAGTCACCAGGAAGCTTCCATTAATGCACCATGTCACGCGTTCAGTGCCTTAAAAATCCACCATCGATCCATGCATGCACGCCACTTGTCAATTTGGAAACTTCTGAAGTCAGTGGTGGGGGTGCAGGTGTTGACTAGAGGGACGCTCGTCCGTCTGACAGTGGGATTTTGAACAAAAGTGAATTTTTCTGGAAAATCTCCCACTCTCTTACGCGCACCTTCTCCCCTTCCAAAACTCAGACTTTTCATTTCTCCTCCTTCTTTCTAGAACTCTTCTCCTTCTCTCTTCTGCAACTTAACATCCTTTTCTCCGATCACGTTTCAGCACCGTAGGAACGTTCCCTACACCGTGAGCTCCATCTTGAATCGAACAACTTCCGATTCTGTAACCGGTAAGTTCCCCAACCTAGACGCTCGTTTCTGAGCTATATGTGAACCTAGAATTCAGCTGCATGTAAGGGTGTAGACTAAGTTCTTATGCTTTCTTTTGGTTAGATTAAATCGTTGAGGGTAGAAAACTGTAATTGGGCGAAGCAGAAACCATTCTCTTAGAACGTCACTACTGATCCGGGTAAGGGAAGCTTATTAGATTTAATTCTTATGATTTTACTATACTGCATGTGCGTTATGTGTTGTATGAAGTAAGATTTATGATATTAGATTTTTTGATATATGAATATGATCCTGAATTGATGTATGGAAATAATGAAATGTTCTATGGTTTGATTAAACTGAAAAATGAGCTGTATGATGAGATGAATGCATGAAAGTATATACTGAGAAATATATTTGATGTAAATAAAACTTTGAATATAAATTTTCATATGATATGGAACGTTCGTCATCAAACGGTCTTTGACCGTTCGGTGTTATTGTCAAGTTCAATTGAAAAGGAATTCTTTTATTTGGAAAGAATTCTCGTGGAGGACGAACGCCCTCTTATGTTAGTCTTACGTTTGAGCGTTCGGCCAAACGGAGATATATTGAGAGTTGTGTGAGAGATTTGAGAAGCCTGAAAATATATATTCAGACACTTAGTCATATTGTTAAAAACGTAACTTCACCATTATAACTTATGTAAAATCCTATTTCTATGATATGGAATCAGCGATGGGTCTCGACCCAAAGCGTACGTCTTAAGTGGCGCTCGGTCTTATACCGAACGCTCGTCCCAAAGTGTAAGTGATAAGTAGCGCTCGGTCCTATACCGAACGCTCGTTCTTTCCAATATTTTTCAACGAACAGAAATAGCGTTCGTCCTCACTTTCATAGCGTTCGTCCGAAAACTTAAATAGCGTTCGTCCGAATACTTAAATAGCGTTCGTCCTAAACTTCAGTAAATTCGCGTACCGCGTTCGGTCATTTACTGGCAGTCGATTATTCTAACTAAATTGTACTTAGTACATTTAGTACTCGTCTTTTGTATCTTTATTCAGTTGAATTGACTCTGAAATCTTGGCAAGGTAATTATTTTAAGTATAAGTTGAATTGTTCTAGAGTCAGTTCCTTTAACTGATTCAAATTGTAATAGCGTTCGTCACACAAAATGCGTCAGCTTTATCCCTTCGAAAAACAATATCTTTCGGTTTCGTTTTTTACGTTCGTCCTCGTTATGAAGAGGATTGACCGTTCGTCTTTTTATGAAAGTGGAACAAAGAATGAAAATGTTATTAAGAGGAAGTATTATGATGTGCGAACAGTATAAGCATTGAAATTATGTTGATGGATTTTGAACGAGCGTTCCAGGGAGGAACGACTCTTGAATGAAAATTGGATTGTTAAAGTA
Source organism: Vigna umbellata (assembly GCF_029865625.1). NCBI lineage: Eukaryota > Viridiplantae > Streptophyta > Magnoliopsida > Fabales > Fabaceae > Vigna > Vigna umbellata. The sequence goes on along the minus strand of NC_142165.1, from coordinate 20,601,886 downwards.
TGAATGTGGTAAGCTTAGCTGGCGGTTCATCCTGATATTCCGTGAGTGCTCGTTCTCAAGTAGAGAGGAGCATGTCATGTGTGGGAATGGCAGGAGGTCCTAGTCCATAACTGTAACTTTGGACAGAACGGACTAACCTCAGGTGGCGACTGATGAGTATTCCAGTTATTCCACCTGGGTGCACGGACGTCGTAGCTACACAGAATTCATACGGTCCGGACGGTCAGTCTAGTATCAGGAATTTGATTGAGTAAATGAATGAATTGTACGTATGTGTTGTGACGTATTTGATGTGTTTGATATGTATGAAATATATGTTTTACTTGAATTAAATTCAATAAGCTTACCCTTCGTTTCTCCTTTGCGTTGTCTGTATATGTATGTCCGTCTTGTCCTTCCAATGATCATCCGTGTGGATGTGAACAGAGGGAGATGCTTCTCTGGAGGACACACTTGATGAAGGATTAATTGCTGAAGAGAATCTGGTAGAAGTTGAAGTGAAGGCCGAACAGTAGGACGTTCGGTTAACTGATTAGTTTAGTTTAGTTAAGATAGTGTATCGTTCAGAGTGAGCGTGTTTTGCTTTATGTAAATACTTGAACGTTCGGTAATTATTTTTGTAAACCGTTCGTTCGTGTTTTGTAACGATCACTCATTTTATTGTGCGTAACTTTGTAAGGCCGTTCGGCCAAGAGCGTACGTTATTATTCTTATGTAAGACTGATTTGCTATATTAATATATGTGAATATTCTATTATATAGTTGCTGACTGTATAATTTTGGGATGTTACATTCACAAACTTCCCTTTCGAAAGAAAATTATATCTAAATTGGAGTTAGTGTCTTCTCTTTTTTTCCACACCTACTTTCCACGGATCTGACTTTAATTTTGTTATTTTATATCTTCCACAAAATTTCCTTCTTGAAAAGAAATTATCACTTTCTTCCTTTTGCCAAATAAATCTAATTAAATTCATTTTCCTTATTACTATATTCATATCTCGCGGACAAACAAACAATTAATTCTGAGTATTACACGGATTTGACATTTCAACGGACGAAAATTTGTGAACGAAAACTTTAACATCATCTTATCTCTTTTCATTTCAAATTTACAATTAATAAAAATCTCCAATACATTGTAGTTACATTCATCGGTGAGATGTTGATGCGTTCCAATAATAAGATAGATATGAAATAAATGAAAAATAAAATCTTCATGATAAAATCAAATAAAAGTATATTACCTTTATACTTTTCAAAATAAGTTCAAAATCAAAATAAAAATATTTTTTAAGAGTGGGAACAATTTCTTACTACCGTTGAAAGGGTTTTCGACGAAAGTCAAATAAGACTTTTAAAAACACTTTTTAATCATTGTTATATTATATTAAACATCTTAAAAAGTTGAAAGAATCAACGATGGTTCAAAATTGTATTCAAAAGTTCACTATACAACGATAATGTTAACTACTAATAAGTCGCGATTATTCTGATATGAATTATCGTTAAAAGATATAACTTTTTTCGAAAAAACTAAACTGTATCTGAAATATACGTATTCCACAATCCTGAAAAAACAGAACTTTCAAATATCTATTCATTTTACAATTTCAAACAGTTTGTACTTATTTAGCCTAATAAATATATTAAAGAATGCACTTCAACTAAATTTACTTAGCCCGAAATGGATGTGTTGAAGAAATATTCACATATTTACGCAATTGAAACAAATCTCGTCAATTTGACATTGTGATTATTATTTACACTAAAGTACCACTTGGTTGTTATTATCAACTTGAGATATATATTATTTCAATGTTATTATTTGATATTACAGCATAGGTCAATGATTCATGTTAACCTATAAGTACAACTAGTATTCTCGAGAAAATGCTCTATTACTATAATAATCATACTTATATTTACTACTATATTCTTGTAGATCTTAAAACTCTCTTACTGGTGGATCCTCCCTCACATTCCAATCTTCAAAAGTACGCGTCAGGACTTCAAAGTTGCTTAGATCATGTCACCTGTCCAAATGACCTCGTTCAAGACTTCCGATAAGAACATTTAGCACCCACTGTGAGACTTTAGTAAAACTTTCCCCAGCCTCATCATCCCATAGTCATCACCTAAAGTCAAGCCTAACTCACAAGATGGAATCCAACCCAGTTTGACAATCCTTCAATACTAAATGCAAACGCTAATGCTGCAGAACGAAGAACAACGCAAGCGTTATGTCGAGCTTGTAGCCGTACACGCTCAACATTAGGCGGACCTTCAAGAACTCCAACAAAAGATGACTGACCTGGAGAACGAGAAATCACCTCCCTGACCTTGGCCTAACTCTCGAGAAGAAGGTCCAGGTAATTTTCGAGCAGAGTGTAACCTGCCAACACGACGAGGTTCGCATGAAAGCCACAACGGATCCCCTAACACAAAACTTAAAGAGACCGGAGCAGGTTAACCTAGCGTAAAACAATGAAAACTCGTGGACTTTCTTATTACTCAAAGCAATATCACGGCAAACACAAACATCATAACCTAAGCCAAGATAGACAGTAAAGTCCTAAGATTCTATGAGACATCCTGATAGGTGCATAAATCGAGAAGAACATCAAACTTCTCATACACACACCCAAAAATTTCGAGACAAGATTGACCATATCAAGAAATTTCATTCTTTCACAACACAATAGATGTTTCTTAAAATATTATCTCTTTAATAGTTTAAAGAGGGAATACTAAAATATAATGATATAGGAGTGAGTAGGGAGAAATTGAAATAGTACTATTTTGAGATCATGTATTTATAAAATTAAACTAAAATATACCAAAGTTATAAAAGATAAATAATATATTGAATATGTGTACAGTGTACATAAATAACTATGACTACGTGAAGCCTTATAAAGTAATATATATATATATATATATATATATATATATATATATATATATATATATATATATATATATAATTTCCTCTACTTTTAAAATATGAATACGTATTCCTAAAACTCATCCTCTCCCGGTGTGTGATTATTTTTTTCTCTCCAATCATTTATATAAACAATAATCAATGATATTAGTTTATCCGAAGTAGCATTAAATAAGGATTATTAAAACTAGAAATAAGAAATTAATCTTGAGTAGAAAAATAAGGAATGATAGGATCGATGCATAATTTATGTTTGACATGAATACGTCTTTCCAAAATCCTTTTCGTGAGGAGACGTTTTGTCAAGCAATATGTTACAATCGGTTTCTCTAGTCAAGTCGTTGCAATGCCAATAAATTGTACTTTTTTGTTTAACACAAAATTTCATTATATCTTAATCTATTATTACGGATGTGAAACTTTTGTATAGACTCCAATTACTATAAATAGAGTTTCTCTCCATTATATTTAATACATCGTCCCCTTCATTTCTTTCGAAAATCATGAGTAAATTTCTCTCTCAAAATGCAATCATTTTTGTATGGTTGCTATGCGGAATCATGTTCAACACTGCCTTTTGCAGCTTCAATATTCGTTGCAACCAACAAGACATGCATGCTCTCTTAAATTTCAAGCAAGGAGTTACAGATCCCTCAGCTGTCCTTTCCTCATGGACCACTCAACTAGATTGTTGTCATTGGAAAGGAGTCATCTGTAGCAACATCACTAGTAGAGTCACTCAAATCACTCTCCCCTGTTCTACAACTCTTCCTAGCTATAGGGACGAAGAAGATAAATCACATTGTCTTACAGGTTCCATTCCCCTCTCCTTATTGTTAGCAGAGTTGAAATATTTAGAATACTTGGATTTGGGAAACAATGACTTCTTAGCATTACAATTTGATTATCTTCATAATCATAATTGTCATAATCTATCTATACCTACTTCTTCTCATAGTCAGTGTGTCAACTCTTCAACTCTTCATCATCTTGATATATCATATAACTATAATCTTGTCATCAACAACCTTCGGTGGCTTCCCTACATCTCCTCCTTAGAATATCTCAACCTCAATGAGATTGATCTTAGCATGGAATCTAATTGGCTTCAATTAGTTACTATGCTTCCATCACTTTCATTCCTCAAAATGCGTGGTTGTCAACTTAAAGACTTGAGTTTGTCTCTTCAGTATGCTAATTTTACTAAACTCGAATATCTTGGTCTTTCTGCAAATGAATTTAACTCAGTGTTGCCTAAGTGGTTATTCAATCTTAGTTGTGGTATTTATCATTTAGACCTTAGGTCAAATTCTTTAATAGGACATCTACCTAAGGCTTTGTTAAATCTTCGAGAACTAGAAAACTTGATCTTGCAAGACAATAACTTTGATGGACCCATTCCAGATTGGTTAGGTGATTTCAAACATTTAAAAATTCTTATTCTTGGAATAAACAAGTTTTCAGGATCTATTCCCACAAATTTGGGAAATCTATCAACCTTGATTGAATTGGATGTGAGCTCAAATCCATTGACAGGAGTTGTGTCTGAGAGAAATTTAGCCAAATTGTCAAAATTAAAGTTATTGTATATATACTCATATTCCACGTTAATCTTTGACTTTGACTCGGATTGGATTCCACCTTTTCAACTTGAGGAATTAGTACTTGGGTTTTCAAATCCCAACCTTCCTGCGTGGTTCTATACACAACGATCACTTGAAATATTAACTATATGGAATTCATCATTTGAGGCTCCAGACAAATTTTGGAATTGGGTATCATCAGTGATTGAACTCGACTTAGAAGGCAATTTGATAGACGGAGACATGTCAAATGTGTTGTTGAACTCTACAGTCATTGACATATCATCAAATGGTCTAAAAGGTTTCTTGCCTCAATTATCACAACAGGTGACCATTGTCTCGTTATCAAATAATTCATTATCAGGAGAATTGTCTCCCCTCTTATGTGGTCATAATGTGTCGAATGGGAAAAACAATTTGTTGTATTTGGACATATCATTTAATAATCTATCTGGAGGACTTACGAATTGTTGGAAGAATTGGAAATCTTTGGTTGCTGTTCACTTGGGAAGCAATAATCTATCAGGAAAGATACCTCCATCACTGGGCTTCTTATCTAATCTCACCTCGCTCCATTTGCATGAGAATAAACTACATGGGGAGATTCCTCTCTCATTGCAAAATTGTCGCTCTCTATTGGTCTTTAACGTTCGCAATAACCACTTATCAGGGAACATACCAGATTGGATATCTCATGGTGTATTGGCTCTCCAATTAAGGTCCAATCATTTTAGTGGTAAAATCTCACCACAAATATGTGAAATGTCTTCCCTCATTGTGTTGGATATTGCACAAAACACAATCTCCGGTCATATACCCAGTTGCTTTGGTAATATCAAAACCCTACTTTTCAACAATGTCTCACGCCACAAACTTTCTTTTGAATTTCTTTCATCATCTCCTGGTCGTTACTTAATCAATGATGACAGTCTTGAATTGGTTACTAAAGGTCAAGTATTAGAATATGAAAGCAACCTACACTTTATGACCTTAATTGATATGTCAAGTAACAATTTGTCCGGAACAATACCTCCACAGATGTTTAGTCTCATTGGATTGCATTCCTTGAATTTATCCAACAACAAATTAGCAGGAGAAATACCAAATGAGATAGGAAATATGAAAAACTTGGAGTCCCTCGATTTTTCAACAAACCAACTTAGGGGAGAAATTCCTGAGAGCTTATCCAAATTATCCTTTTTGGGTTACTTGAACCTGTCATTCAATGATTTGACAGGCAAAATACCATCAGGAACACAACTTCAGGGATTCAGTGCACTTAGTTACATGGGCAATCATGATCTTTGTGGACCCCCACTTACCAAAATCTGCTTTCCAGATGATGAACATAAAGACAGAGAGGTTGTGCATGAAGGTGGAAATCAATTTAAATTTTTGACATGGTTTTACATCGGAATGGAATCTGGATTTGTAACAGGCTTTTTAGGAGTTTGTTGTACTATTTTCTTAAACAGAAGATTGAGACATACTTCCTTTAAGTTTGTTTATGACTTGAAAGATCGAATTCATATTATGGTGGTGACAAACATTAATCGCTTCAGTTAAGGTCAAATAAGTTACATAACAATACAGGTGAGTAGATCTTTTCTCTTTTTTATACAAATTTTATTTTAATTTATCTTTAAATTACTCTTTACCATTACTAAAATATACTTTAGTTCTTCATTTTTTTTCAATTATTGATTATTCTTTATATATTTTTAAATTATAGTAATATTTATATCTAACTTATTTGAAAACATATATTAGTGAATTGAGTTTAGAATGAAAACCATATATTAGTTTTCTCAACTCACATATGTCATAGCGTTATCTTAACTTTTAAATATGTCAGCGGCATCTTTTAAGTGGTTAAAGTAGAGTGAGTGAGTAGATCAATGTATTTTTTATTTATCAAAATTGGGTCGATAAAAACAATTGTAAAAAAAGTGAAAATATATTAGAATAATGGAAAGAAAAAATATCAATTTAAGACGTTTTATGGTGTATTAAAATTTTTTAGTTACTATAACTTATATGATAATGAATGCTTTCCTATTAATTTAGTTATTCTTATAAAATTCTTTCATTATTATATCTTAGGTATTATTCACAAAAAAGAGTACGAGTCATGACGCTTAGGAGAAGAGAACATGGTGGTATAGTTCTTACAGGCAATTTCAGCAGTGATGAACTTAAAATTTGGTTATTATTAATAGTTGGTGTATTTTGTTTTCTCTTTTTAAGTTACAGTGATGCTTTTCAACTTTATTTTTGTTTTTTCGTTTGTTCTGTGTTGGGCAAAACTGTTATATAAGGGTGTTGTAGCATTTAAGTGAAAGTATATGTTGTATGTTTTATATAGGAAATTGTATGTTTTATATTGAAATTTGTTTGCAAAAATAAACGAGGACGTCATGATTTTAAAATCAAAATTGCATTATAACGATGGATATAATGTTGGGTTGATCTTGCAGCACTTATAACTATGATTTGTTTAGATTATTAGAAAGAAATAAAGAGTAAGTTCAAATTAATTTATTCATTGACAGGTCTCATAATTTATTAATTTATGAGAAGTTATTGTACATGGTAAGGTCCAATCCGCTTTGAGGATTATCAGATACTTGATTTGAATTTAGTTGGTGCTTATCCATAAATCTCAAATAACTCCTTTATGTTGCTATCGTTCACATTAGATCAAACTAGAGTTGGGTATGCCAATCAGTCAACTCATTTAAGCTCGCATATATGCGAAACCCTCATTATAAAAAACATGTTCTTTTTATAGTCTTCATTTTAAACGAACTTTAATTTTTATAAACTATATTCCTCTACAAACCTGTGGATTGAAATGACTCGTTTTTTTAATATAGTATCCAACCAAAACTAAAAATCGTAATCTATTTGATTGCTAGTTGGACAATTTTTTAGTGGCTTTTTATTCGTTAAAGTAATTCAGCGTCTCACTTGGAGAGTTATTTATTTGTTTAAGTAATTCGGTATGAATGTTAGTTGTTAAGTAACTTAGTGCATCGCCTCGAGGATATTTTTTTAGAATGTTACACTTTTAAATAACTTGATGTTTCGTTTGGAAGGTTTTTTATTCGTTGAAGTAAGTCGGTGTTTCATTTGAAAAGTTTTTTTTTAATGAGTGTTACTTGTTTAAATAACTCACTACTTGCTTGGAAGATGTTTTATTCATTATCTTACTTGGAGGACTTTTTATGAATGTTAGTTGTTTAGGTAACTCGATGTCTTATTTGTAGGGTTTATTATTCATTGAAGTAACTCCATGTTTTATTTAGAAGACTTTTTATGTATGTTACTTGTTTAAATAATTCGGTATTTTGCATAAAGTGTTGTTTTGTTAATGTTACTTGTTTGAGTAACTTGGTGTCTCACATAGAGGACTTTTATGAATGTTACTTGTTTAAATAATTTAATGTCTCATCTAAAGTGTTTTTTTATTCGTTAAAGTAACTTAGTGTTTCGCTTGAAAAACCTTTTTTAAATGTTAGTTGTTTAACTAATTGTGTGTCTCGTCTACATAATATTTTATTCATTGAAGTAAGATCGTACGTTATACGAGGAGCATTCTTGTTTGAGATGGTTTCTCCTCGTTTCTATTTTCAAATAACAACCTGTAGACAAAGTAAATGCTACATGTTCCATGCTGGTACGCAAATAAAACCATTGCCTTTTACCTACTCTTTACTAAAATAGATTTTACACAAAAAATTAAGGTTTGGTAACAAACTAACAATTTAAACTAGAAAAGATAAAAGATTAATCTTATTCATGGAAGAACTTGCAATAGGGTTACTTATATACATGAAAAGAAGTAACAAACTTAAAAATAAAGAAACAGAATAAACAACAAATAAAGATAATCACGTATTGTAACAAATGCAAATTAGTTAGAAACGAATTTGGCTAATATGACGTCTATTAGTCCCCCTCAAACTGGAGAATGTATATTAAGCATTCCCAGTTTGCAAAAAATAGATCTAAATGGTGCAGGCGTCAAAAATTTTGTATAAATGTTAGTCAATTATTGTGTTGAAGGGATAGGCACAAGATGAATAAAGCCTTGGTTGAGTTTTTTCCGAACAATGTGACAATCCAACTCAATATGTTTTGTACGCTCATGGAAGTTGGGATTATGAGCAATATGAATTGTTGAGCGGTTGTCACAAAAAAGTGTCACAGGAAAAGGCTTAGCAACTTGTAAATCCTTGAGAAGATAAGAGATCCATTGTACTTCACACAATGTTACTGCAAATGCGTGATTCTCAGCTTCACATGAGGACCGTGCTGCAATAGTTTGCTTCTTGGATCGCCATGAGATTAAAGAGGAACCAATGAATAAACTGTTAGGCGATTTCGGCAAGCATACCGAATCGTTCAAGTAATAAACCGGTAAGATTAGGTATCGTTTTCCCAAGAGACTCGTAATACTAGAGAATTGTGTGATTAACAACTCATATAGACTCAAGAACATAAAATCGATTTACAAACAAGTGCAGAAACATAAATTCACAAGTAATTACAAGGTTGGACTTTGGTATTGAAGGCACTTGGAAATGGAAAAGACTAGAAATGATATGAAATGACATTGTTAAGGTTAGGTTTCACCAATGGACTCTTGTGTATAACCAATTTCATCTCCTCTCTATCAATTTACTAAAGTCAATCCACTAAAACACTCTAGCCCTAATCCCTTAGGTGAAAGAGCCTAGGTTTTCCTTATCAAACTCCAACCCCTTGGACAATCTAACAAGCAAACCCGCATTAAGAATTAGGATCTTAAGACAACATGTGAATCATCTTCCATCCCTAGAATCAATGAACCACAAGGACTTCTATTTCAGTTCTGGGTTCCATCTTACGTCCCAATAATCCATGAAACCCCAAAATCAAGTCATGAACGTCCCCATTACATGCAAGCTTTAAGATCGGAAACAAGAACACTAGCAATTGATAGAAAAGGCATATATATAATCAAATCATTCACAAATTACACAAGATTCAGAGGCTACAACTAATCCCTAACAAGATGAACATGGAGAACCCTAAAGCTTACAAACATGGAAGATGGAAGAAGAAGGAGACCCAAAGGAAGAGGAGGAGATGTTCCCACAAGCTCCTCGCGCCCTCCATGAGCTCCAAACGTGAAATCGCACCTCCAACGAACCAAAGACCCAAACTCCTTCGCGTTTAAAGGTTAAATAAGCTCTGTCAGACACATCAGCAAAAGTCGCGCCCGACGCCCTCTCAGCCGCGCCCGGGCGCGAGGTTCTCGGGAAAAGTCGCGCCCGGGCGCCCTCTCAATCGCGCCCGGGCATGAAACTCTCTCTAAAATCACGCCCGGCGCCCCTCTGTCGCGCCCGGGCGCGGACCATCTGGATATGGGCGAGCGTCCATTGATCTCTTCATTGGACGAGTGTCCTATTCTCCTGGCCGAGGACGAGCGTCCACTGAGTGTCTTTTGGACGAGCGTCCTCTTCTGCTCGCTGAGCGAGCGTCCTCTCTTGCGACCACAGGGCGAGCATCCTCTTCTAGCTGGACGAGCGTCCTCTCTTGCGTCCACAGGCGAGCGTTCTCTTCTAGCTGGACGAGCGTCCTCTTCTGCCTAGCTGGACGAGCGTCCTCTTCTGCCTGGCTTGGACGAGCGTCCTCTTGTGCCTGGCTTGGACGAGCGTCCACAGCTCTTGGCTTGGACGAGCGTCCTCTTCTGTGTGCTGGACGAGCGTCCACTGCGCTTTGAGCGAGCGTACTCTCTGTCGTCCACACCGTGATGAGCGTTCGTTTTCTAGCTGGACGAGCGTCCTCTCTTGTGTCCACAGGACGAGCGTCCGTTTGCTGACGACGAGCGTTTCTGCTGTGTGCTTGCTTTGGTTCATCTCTATACATTGTTGGAGATTCTTCCAAGCTCATAATTAGCTACAAAATAAGGGATTATTGATGAAAATACATCAAAGTAGCCCAAAACACATTTATTCAAAAAACAAGACAAAAGAAGAGGATTTAACAAGTTATAAGTTAGAAAGGAGTTGATTTTGCTACTAAATTGATGCTTAAATAATGGTAAAAATTAGCATTATCATAAACGATACCTAGTAATCGATATTCTAGAGTCAATGCAACTAGCTCAGTCAGAGTCATTGTATGTGGTGAGCTTGTGAATGTTTGATGATGGACAGAAAAGGCCACACTCAAGTGAGTCCTTAACATAGCGGAGTACTCTATGAGCAGATGCTTGATGTTGATTTGTGGGGGAAAATAAGAATTGACTAAGTTGATTCACCACAAAAGTTATGTCTGGTCATGTAGTTGTAAGATAAAGAAGTCTTCCTATCAATCTTGTATAGGAGTGGATGTCTGAGATTGGTTTGCCAGTAATAGCTCCGAGCTTAACAAAGCTATCCATGGGTGTTGTTACTACCTTACAACATAGAAAACCAGAATCTAATAAAAGTTCCAAGGCATATTTGTGTTGGTTAACCACTATGCCCTTGGAAGACCATGCAATTTCTAAACCCAAAAAGAACTTGGCTTCTCCAAGATCCTTAATGCCAAATTGTGCATGAAGAGACTGTTTGACCTTATTGATTTCAGAAATATCATTTCCGGTTAACAAAACATCATCAACATAAATAGTAAAGTTGTGAAGGATTTATCTGTTTTCTTGGTATATATTGTGTGATCAACTTGACTTTGTGAATAACCAAGAATTTTCTGAGCACGAGAGATAGTATGGAACCATTGTCGACTAGCTTGCTTCAACCCATAGAAAGATTCTTTAATAAACAGACCTGCTTGGGCTTGGAAGTTGAGAGACCTTGCGATAAAGCCATATAGATTTCTTCGTCTAGATGTGCATGCAAGAAGGCATTATCTACATCTAATTGGTGTAAAAACCAATTTTTGGAGGAGGCCAAAGCCAATACAACTCTTAGAGTGGTCATTTTTGCCACGGGGGAAAAGGTATCCGTGAAGTCAATACCTTCTATTGGAGTGTAACCCTTCACAATCAACCTTGCTTTGTATAGTTCTATTATCCCATCATGTTTGTGCTTGACTTTGTAGACCCACTTGCAACCAATAAGGTTTTCGTTAGATGGTTTATAAACTAGGACCCAAGTATTATTACTTGCCAGCGCCTCTAGTTCTTGATCCATGGATATCCTCCAACACTCATGTTTGGAGGCCTCATAATATTTGGTGGACTCAGGTGTGATAGTGATATTCATAACAAAAGACTGATATAAAGGTGTCAAACAATGATAGGAAAGTACTTGAGAAAGAGGATAGAGATTACCTTTGCTTGAAGATTGATGTGGCACAAGAGTGGAAACAGTAAGGTTGCAAGATAATCCTGCAAGTACGAAGGAGGCTTTCTAATTCTCTTAGGTGAACACTGCGGTGTTAATATAAGATTATGTGGTATGGCTATTGTATCTATTTTTTGGTTTTCAGGAAAAGGATTTTGTGGTGTTTTAGGTTCTAATTCGGTTTTTGATATAGTGTAATCGAAAGGTTCCATAGTATGAAAGGTTGGAAAGGGAATACTAAAACTGGAAGTAGCATAGGTAGATCATTTAGTTGGTATGGAAAATGTTTTCATGGAAGATGACATTCTGAGATACTGACAATTCTCTAGTCTTGATGTCATAAACAATATAACATTTTTTGTCACTCTTATATCCTAGAAAAATACACCTTGTGGCTATAGGATCAAATTTGGTTCTATGACTAACAAAAAAGTGAATCAAAGACCTTGAGGTGAGTGAGGTAGGAAGACATTTATATAATAGCATATAAGGGCACTTGTTATCAAAGATTGATGTAGGGATTCTGTTGATGAGATAAACTGAGTGCATAACTTCATAAGACCACAATATTTTGGGAAGGTCGGCTTGAAACAATAGGGCTTTAGCAACATTGAGAATATGATGATGTTTTCTCTCTACAATAGAGTTTTGTTGGGGAGTTTCTACACAACTTGTTTGGTGAACTATGCCTTTTGTAGCATAAAACTGGTTAAATTGAAACTCTTTACCATTATCAACTCTAATGGTTTTAACTATTGTTTGAAATTAGCTTTCTACCAATGCACAAAAGGCTTGAAGTAAAGGTCTAACTTCTATTTTATTCTTTAGCAAATAAATCCAAGTGTGTTTAGAGTAATCATCAACTATGGTAAGAAAATTAGATTGATCATGTATGGACATCACATAAACTGGATCCCAAATATCAGAATGAATCAACTCAAATATTGCAGTGGTAAATGAAGAACTTAAGGGAAAACTAAGCTTTCTTTGTCTTGCAATATGACATATATCACAAACATGATTTTTATTACAATGAATGAAAGGGAACACTTTATTAATTGTTTGACCTCTATCAAAAGAAGGATGACTCAATCTATAGTGCCATAAGTTGGGAAAACTAGAAGAAAAACTAAAGAAAAATTTTATGAAATGGTGTTGCAAATAATAAAGGGTGAAGAAGAGTCGATTGTCTAGATGAAAATATAAAGACCTCTTTTTGCTTTAGTTGTGCCAATCATCTTGCAAGCACTGGAATCTTGTATTAAAAAAATGTCATTAAAGCAAGTCAACTTATAATGAAGGGTTTGGGTTAATTTTGTAACTGATATCAGATTGAATTTTAAGCTAGGGAGATATAACACATTAGTTAAAACAAAATTGGATGAAAGGTGAATTGTGCCAGAAATGATGGCTGAAACTAAGGTACCATTGGGTAGGGACACTTTGACAGGTAGTATGCCTATATGTAGTAAAGTGACCAAGGGAATTCGAGATGTGATTCATGGCACAAGTGTCTAGGATCCATCTAGAGATTAGTAGATTAGCATTGCTTGTTGGAGTTGAATTAGTACAAAATTCACATGAGAAGTGAGTGGCGTGGAGTCTCTCTATCGTGGCAGTAAAGCCGATAGATTCTGATGTTGGCTTGTAGTAAAACCAAACCGTGCACTTCCTTGTGTGTCTTTTCCTGATGAATCTTTTGGGAGTTGATCTCACTTTCTTCAGTTACCACAATATTTGAAGACCTTGGAGCAACGGTTTTGGAATTTCTGAACTTAAAACCAGCAGGGAAACCATGTTTCCTATAACAAATGTCAATTGTGTGACCTATTCTTCCACACCACAAACATTTCTTGGAAGTGTATATGTTATTCCAAACATTGTCATTCCCTTGATTTTTCTTGGAGTCTAAAGCTTCATTGCTAGTCGTAATAAGAGCCTTTGGCATAGAAACATCTTAATGGTAAATTGTCGTTCTTATCATGCAATCAGTGCAAAAATTTGGTCCATATTGGGCAGATTATCTAGGAGCATCGATTGTAATCTAACACCTGAATATTGATCATTCAACCCTCACAAAAATCTAACCACTTGATTCTTATTTCTCTCTTCTTCAATTTTCTGGATTACACCACATGAACATTTGAGGTTGCATGTATAAACAAGAAGGGAATTCAAAACATCTAATTCATCCCATAAAGTTTTCAATGTAGTGTAAAATTTTGATACAGAGTTATCACCTTGTCTTTGGCTGAAGATATCCTTTCGAATTTTTGAGATTCTGTATTAGAGTTGAAAAAATAAGTCAAGCTGGTTTTTTGTTAGTTTTTAAAAACCAGTTTCTCTAAATTGTCATCACGCTTGTATATAGTCTGCATCTATGCAGATTCAATAATACAAAATATACACTTCATTCATTCTTTCTTCTTCTCAATTCTCCAATATGAATAGATCAGTATGTGGAAAACGCTCACGGAGCTCCCTCCACCCATCTGAAGCCTTCTCACTCCAAAGAATGGATTGCGCAATCTCCACGTTCATTGACTTTATTAGCCAACTAAGAACAAGCATGTTACCTTGTTCTCATAAATAAAGATTGCATGATTCTTCAGTGGTTCTACAATCGTGCCGACAACGAATCCTAACTTGTTCTTTGTTAATAAGTTCATTTTCATTGCACGAGACCAATTATGATAATTCTTATATATGAGTAGTGGTGAGACAAGACAGGGGGCTTTCATTTGGGTGGATATATAGGGGATGCATTTTGTCCATCTTGCATAGTATAAGGGTAGTAGGTGGCTTTGTTAGCCATTGGTGCGCGCATAAGAGCTCTCTCAAAGAGAACTCCAATACCATAATAAACTAACAATTGAAACTAGAAAAAATAAAAGATTAATCTATTCATTGAAGAACTAACAGAGGATTACGTATATATACATAAAAAAAGTAACAAATCTAGAAATAAGAAAATATAATATACAACAAATAAAAATAATCAAGTACCATAAGAGAATTAGTTAGAAACTAATTTAATTAATATGACGTGTATTACTTATAATCAGCTATGTTATGTTTACTTTATGTGAAGATAAGGTTATTGCTCAATTATAAGTTCAGAGCATAGTCAAAATCATTGTCACAACAATTATTAAAACTTGAATTGCAAGATCTGATGGAACATAAACAAGATACAAAATACTTTGCCAACTTAGCATTACAGGATACAAAATATAAAGTCCATTTTAAACTAGTACCTTAATGTCTCGTCCTGAACCTTGTCAACGAAATACTCTTTTCCACTTTCACCGTCAATTCCAAATATGTCTTGTACAAGGGGCGGGCGCGCTACGGAAGGACGCCCATTTCAACCCGTACCATTAAAGCAGTTAAAGACCGTCCGCCCATTTCAACAATTACGTTATATGATCGGTTAAAGACCATCCGCCCATTTCAACACTTGAAGTCCTTTAGATTACATCACCAATAACTAAGTGACGTTTGAGTACGATAGGGGCGGGCGCCCGTGTTGTACGGAATGAGTAGCACATCCCAAGGCCGGCCGCCCAATGATTAGACCTCGGGACAATGGCCGGCCATACTGCTAATCGTCTTGGTTTAAGGTAAGTAGAGTTTAAAAGCTATTGGGCTGTCATGGGCCGTGATTAACCTTTCACTAATCCCAAGCCCATAGCGAAAACTATAAATACGAGTTCAGGGTGAGTGGTAGATAGGTTACATTGATTGCACATTTATTACCATCCCCTGAGAAAAGCCATTGCTCTGAAACTGACTTTGGCATCGGAGAATCTTTTGCAGGTTTCCACCCCTCAGGATCAAGAAGAGAATTAAGACTTGAAGAGAAGATCAGCCATCGACGCAAGAGTGCAGGAGAACTTGGAAGATAAATATAGCACAGCCCTACACATCCGAAACATGTCTATTTATAACTCAGTCAGTAGCTTATTGCATAGCCAAATTACATTCTACTCCCTAATGATATCTGAACAAAATAGAAAATAGGAAACAATTGAAACAAAATTCAAACAAATTAACTTAATAAAAAACATGACGACAATGAAAAGGTGAAGCTATAAGCCACGATGGAATTAAATGTAAACAGCAGTGAGAAGATGGAAATAGAAGGAAGACGGTGAAGCGAAAAGAGGGAAAAGTTAGGAAGATGCAGTGAGGTTAGTGGATTTCAAATTTTTTTAGGGTTGCATTTTGAGAGGTGCATGTTTTTTCAAAGACACTGCACAAGATGAATCGTAAATGTAATGCAATTCCTCTTCAAGTACCTTTCAAAAACCCACCAATCTTCAAATTGAAAATCTAAATCTCAAAATCCCTAAACTAATTCATTCTTAAAAATAGAATTCCCCTTCTTCCCCCAAAAGCCAGATCGCAAAATCAAACCTTCCCACTCTCTTTTTCTATCTAATCTCCTCTTCCCTTATTATACTTTAATTTTGAACTTTCGTTATTATCCCTCTAATCTTATAGATAAAGCAAAAATTAGAAATGAGTTTTTAAGCCTAACTCAATCCTACAAAATCATATATAGAGTACACCTTATTTATATATTATAATTTAATCTTATCTCTAGTTAACGTGGAACTTCCATCAAATTGTCCATGTTTAAATGTAAAATTGAAATAGCACGTCAAATTATTATTTTTCCGATTAGTTTTGACTTAGGTACTTAGAGATTTTGATAACGTATAAATCTTACATTTTAAAAAAAAAAATTGAAAACTTGTACTAAAGTATACGAGAACAGTTGTTAAACTTAATGAATATATATAGCTACGTGGAAAGTCTTATTGAATTTTGTAATAAAAGAAGAGGAGTTATTGATCTCTTGACATCCTCCACAAACTTCCCTTTCAAAAGAAAATTATATCTAAATTGGAGTCTTCTCTTTTTTCCACACCTACTTTCCACGGATCTGACTTTAGTTTTTTTTATTTTACATCTTCCTCGAACTTTCCTTCTTCAAAGAAAATATCACTTTCTTTTTTCTTCCATATAAATCTAATGAAATTCCTTTTCTTTGTTATTATTTTCATATCTCGCGGAAAACAAATAATTAATTCCGAGTATTACACGGATATGACATTTCAACGGACGGAAATTTGTGAAAGAAAACTTTAACATCATCTTATCTCTTTTCATGACAATTAATAAAAATCTCTAATACATTACAGTTACATTCATCGGTGAGATGTTGATGCGTTCCAATAATAAGATAGATATGAAATAAATGAAAAATAAAATCTTCATAGTAAAATAAAAAAATAGAAAGTGAAAAACTAAAAATATATTTAACCTAATAATTAAAATAATAAAATTTAAAAATCACTAATTGAAAAGGGACATTGAAATTTCATATAAGTTATAAGTAGTTTTACCTGAATCGATCTTCTGCCCAGATTCACTGGAATCACCACTTCAACTCAAACCCATTGTGTTTGACTTCCTATACAGATATTGAAATGACTCAATATATTCCACGCAAAATTTCATCAGAATATTTGAACGAAACTAAGTTTTGATATTATATATTATTATAAAGTAAAAAAAAAGTTTTAAATTTTAAATTTGAACAAAATAAATAAGGAAAAGACTCAATTGACCCGACTTAATCACCTAATCAACAATGAGTCAAGTTATAGACTGATTCCAATAAAAAAATTTGACCCAACCCGAGCAGAAAATTTTATTGGGTTGGATGATGGCTTTGTGCAGCTTATATGACTGATTTGGTTTTAAAGGTTCTTCTTTTCGACACCCACACGAACATGTACGCATAAATGCATGCACACATTCTTACGTGTACAAACACAAACTTCTTAGATTTGATAGTATCTGCGTGAATAATATATTTACATTATTAATTGTCATAAAACCCTTTAAACGCACACGCATACATAATATTAAAATTGATAATATCTACCATGAGTAATATTTTTACATTATTCATTGTCATAAATAATTGTTAATACACATTTTAAAATAATACTATAAAATTTAACAAATTTATCATATATAATTTATGTCTGGATGATAAATTATTTTTAAATTTCTTGTGTATAGATTTTTTTTTTGTTTAGAAAAATTAATACAAATAAAATATTATTAATTAATTTAAATATAAGATAATTTTAGTTTATTAAAAAAATAATCTTCTAAAATCACCTATGAAGAAGGTGTATCCAAAATCTAGAATATATTAGCAAGATTTTGGTGGAAATGGAAGTACAAATGTTTAAGATCACATGCCATTAATAGAGTGCATAGGATGTTAGTGTTACAAATCAATCAATAACAGTAAATTCACATTTGTGGGTGGTTAGGTGTGAACTCATAAGCCATGGTGGAATGTTTCAAATTCCAAAGTAACTTTCGCCAAAATATTTATTTTAAAACTTAATATTTTTATTAAAAATTTACTTTCAAAAAACATCTTGTTAGAAGTGAACTTTATGCCTAATTCAACCTCACACAACCGATTTCCTTTCACGCCTAACAATATGCCTAACAAACAACAAATATCGCTAGAATAAGCTCTAACCATGGCTCTGGTATGATGTTAAAAGTGAACTTTAAGTCTAACTCAACCCCACAAAATCGGCTTGTAGGGTGAGGTTTGCACCCACATATAAACTATGAAATGACCTTATCTCTAGTCAATGTGGGACTTCCAACACATCTTACAATTATAAAACATAATATACAATTACTCTTAATCCGATTAATAAGTTCCCCAATAGTTTCTCTCCATTATGGTGAAGCCAAACAATTCTCTTGTAATTATGACTACATTTTGCTCTCAAAATATAATTATTATATTTTTCGCGGTTGCTACGGGGAATCATGTTCAACAATGGCTTGTGCAGCTTAACAACGTATAGCGTCACGCGTTCAACGTCTAACCATTGAATAGCCAACATTAAAAATGAGCGGTAGCATTTTTGTAAATAAATTGAATTATGAGACGTCGTTTAAATTGTAATTCGACGTCAATTTATTATAAAACATCAAATATTGAGAAGTTCGACGTCTTATTGGGTAAATTTTGCGAAAATGTATAACCCAAAGGTGAAAATGTACTTACCTATGACGTGAAATACCCTAGCGTTAGACGTCAAAAGGTTAATGAATTCAATAAAAATTTGAGCGGATGAAAATTCATTCACTTTATCTTAGCGCGTGAGACCCTATTCTCTGCTTAAAGTTTTCTCGAACGAAGTTTGACGATCATAACATGTAATCCTTCTTTCATTTGATACAAATGCATGTTAATTAACTACTTTAGGTCTGATTTTCATTTGTTTTGACTGATTATTTTCATGTTCTTGTCCTTCATAGGTGCATTCTACTTTTTTCTCTCTCATTAGTGCAACACTCTATTCCGACAAACTCACTTTTTGAAGGTTGGTTTTCGTTTTTGTTTTGAAGAACTTATTTTTTGAACTTATTTGTTGTTGTTGTTTGGTTGAACTTGTTTGTTGTTGATACTACACCACACATTCATAGTTCATGCTTTAAAAAATACCAAAAACTGGAATTTGTTGTTTTTCTGCTTTTTAGGTCTCTTAGAGTTGTAAAAAAGATCACAAAGTATCACAATTAAAAAAAAACAAAAAAATGATTAATGTAGTATATTGACAAAATTCAACATTAATTAACCTTAATTGACGTCAGACATAAAGTAATGTCCGACTTCAATTTGCTTTACTGAGAACGTAGGGTTGTTCTATGTCCGACGTCAATTAACATAAATTAACGTCGACTTTTTTAAATTCAACGTCAATTTAATGTCTCTGATATGACGTCGGCCTCGAATTCGACGTGAAAGGCCGAAAAACAGTGACGTTGACGTTATACAAAGTTTTTGTACTAATGAATTTGACACTCGTTGCAACCAACAATGAACATATTAATCATTTTAGTTTGATAAAACAAATAGAAATATTACCTCTATTTTAGTATAATATTGAATTGAATAATACATTATTAACCTAAGTAATTTTAAGTAATAGAAAAGTTAGATAGAATGATGAACATAGAAAAGTAACAAAAACTCAATCAATATAAAAAATGTTAGAGAATTGATTTTATTGAACTATTTTCAATTGATACTAGAATTATAATTATCTTTTGAGATTTTTAAGAACTTGTTTATTCCTAGTTTTTAGATAGGCTTGAATTCTATTTAAAATTCAATAAGAATCATGAAGAGTAATTATATATTGTCTCTCATTTGCAAACTAATCAAGTATATCTAATTTCTCAATTGTTACAAAACATAATATATTTATGATAACAAGTAATTCCTTATCTTCCAATTGTGAATTGTTGGACCGCATTCTTTATTATGTCTATTGGGTCGGGTAGGTACATAAGTCCTCTCATCTTGGAAGTTTGATTAGCATATAAGGGATGTTCATTGTAGTTATGATTCATCTCTTAGTCGGGCTATGACTGACTTGTAGAGTTTGCAGGTGGATTGGTCGTTTGCCCGAGTTGTATGAGTGTCATCTTATAAGGGTAGTCCTCACTTTATGTTGTCAACTTCGGCAACTTTAGTAGGTGTTATCGACTTAGACAAGCCCTGTTGCTCATTTGACCAAGTTGATGATGACTTTATTGGTGACTATGAAGCATTAATGAGGGGTTTTCTAAAACGTCGCAATGATTGCCCTACGATACGAAATTCCATTTGCATGAAATAGTTTTAATCGATGTTGACATGGTTGCAACTAAACGGTTGAACTCAAATAGAAAAACGCCAAGAGTTATACGTAGGAAAGAAACGTCACCTGACTAAAGGTCATTTTAAACTCTTTGCTTTTAAACATCTTATTGAAACAACTCACACTCTTTTAATTCATGGTGAGGTTCCTCAACATTTTTGGGGTGATGTTATTCTTACTACATGTTATCTTATTAATCGTATGACATATTTTACTTTTAATAACAAAATTCTTCATTCTATTTTATTTCCTAACAAAATTTCTTAGGCATTGAAGTAACACAATCTAACAATGGTATTCTTATATCTCAAAGGAAGTATGCATTGGATATTTTAGAAAAAACTAAGTTGATGAATTCAAAATTTATTAACACACTATAGATCCTAATATCAAACTCTTACCAAATCAGTGAGAGTCTATTTCAGATCTTGAGCAGTATAGAAGATTTTTTGAAAAATTAAATTGGCTTGCAATTATTCATCCTAACATTTCCTTTGTAGTCATTGTGGTGAGCCAATTTTTTAATTTTTCATGGGAAGATCATTGGAATGCAGTCATCTGTATATTAAAGTACATTAAATGATCTCTTGGAAAAAGTTTATTATATGGTTCCAATAACCATACAAAAGTTAATTTAATGGAAAAGATAGTTTTTGTTAGTTTATTTATAGCTGGCTCTCCAAAAATAATCTCTTTATCCACCGGTGACATTCCTAAACAACGATTTGCAAGTTACATGGAGCAACCTCTCAGATTTTTTGCTCAGGGAAAGTCTTTGGGTTGGTATTTCATCTTCTATGTCATCTTCCAAACATTAGCAATTTGGTGTCAGTCGAGGCCAAAAACATATATTTTCAGTAAGACTTGATGAATTATAGTAACAAGTTTGGTACATATGTATGTACTAGCTTAAGGAAGAGTGTTAGATATATTATCTTTATTTTATATTCACCCGTGTCTTTTTCAGTGTAGCAATTTGGTTCACTGTCTAATGCTCATCCTTCGCGGGTTCATTGTACTCATCCTCCACTATGTCCCATACATCATGTTGTAATTGATCTTTTCTAACAATTATGGCACACTCATTCCGTTGACTACATTTGTCATCTTTCTCACCAAAAAACTCAAGCACTCACTTTCTATACCACTTTGTAGAAAATAAACATGACCTACACAAATAATTGGACTTTTCAATTCACTGATTTTCATTAAACCTTGAAAATCTTTAAATGAGTGCAAATAAGGCATTGGGCCAAGTACAAATAATAAAAATTGAAAATAAAATATCAATAGACTCAAAATATAATCTATTTAATCTATCTTTATCTTATATCAACAAAATAAAATAATATTGTTCCTAAATAAATAGAAAATCATAACTACTTATCCTTATTTTATCTCTATCAAAATGAAACTAAATATTATTAGACCTAAAATTAATAAAATAAGATTCAAACAAAATTATTAATAAACTTCTAAAATTTAAGTTTATCCAAACATCAACAACATTTTTTTTCTAGTGTTCTTTTTCTTCCTTCCGGCTTTTTTCTTCTTCAAACGATTTTGTCTTCATTGGAGTTCATCATTATTCATTTTGGTTGAAGCACACACACACACACACATAGACACACACACATAGACACACACACAGTCACAGGCACACACGCACACACACACACACAGACAAGCACACAAACACAAACACACACAGACATATATAGGGATGACAATGGGTCAGGTCGGGTTGCGGGTAGTCGGGCACAGATAGTGCCTACCCGCAACCCGACCCGCATGCAAAAAATTGTATCTGCAACCCGACTTGCTACTTGCTGGATATTCGCATAAAAAAAATTTGCGATTTTTTTTCAACCTACGGATACCCGTTGGATACCCGTTTTCAACTCCCAAATATTTAAAAAATATATTTTGTGAATTTTTAAATAAGGTTTAAATTAAACTACAAGTTAAAGAGAACAATTTAATATATTTGCTACATATTAAAAAAGACATAAGTTAAAGAAAACAAATACTGAACAACTTTTGAAAAAGGAAAGATATAAAGAAGAAACACCACGTAACTGAAGTCTCAATTTTGTCACAGGATTAACCCACAAATGCCTATTAATGTATGAAACAGAGAGATAAAGAATTTCCAAGAGAACGCAAACATGAACCCTAAACCCAAATTCCGAAAACGAATACAATCACATAAATCTCCAAACCGCGATAACCACCAAGGTCTTAAAAAATCCAATCTGCATCAATGAACTAAAATCCAAAAAAACTCAAAACACTCATTCGAATAATAACCCCAAAATCGCGTCACCAATCAACAGGGAAGAAATCAAAAAACGAACTCCCAAAATGCGAATCAAAACGTACAAAAGAAACATCCAAAATCAGAGAACAAATAAAACCCTAATTTCAAATCCCTGCGCGAAGAAAAGAGTCATCCATTAAGAGAGAATTTTCTAATAGGATTATATGTATATGTCTGATACTCTATTAATGTTTTAGGTCAAAAGTAATGTAACCCTTTTTTTCTTTAAAAAAAAGGTAATTGAAAGAAATCCTAAGTCATTATTATTAAAATTTCCCTTTTCTAAAAGTAATAAAAAAAATATTTTTAAAAAATATTAATTAAATTTTTTTTTTCGGGTAACGGGTATTCGAAGGTCAGATAGTATAGTACCCGTATCCGACCCGTTTAGAAATGAGTGTTAAAATACCCGCTACCCGTTACCTGTAAGTAATAAATATCCGTGAATAATAACTATCCGTCGCAAATTTTATTCACGGACACATGATTTTTTGTCATATATATATATATATATATATATATATATATATATATATATATATATATATATATATATTTCGTTGATCTTCATTTACACTGTTGTTTTTAGAATTTTGTTGGATTTCGTAATTATTTCTCATTTTTCATGCATGTATTGAATTTTGAAATGGTAACCAGATTCCGAAATCCGACAAATAAACATATCCAATAACCACGAAATACAATTTAAATCAAATGGTGGATTTATGAGTGTCTTGGATTTCAAAATCCAATTTTGTAATCGAAATCCCATTTTAGAGTATCTGATATTTCAAAATATGATTTTGTAATCTCTTGTATTTTGAAATCCATAATCTTTTTTATTTCAAAATATGGTTTTATAATTCTTGGATTTTAAAATCTCGTTTATAGTTTGAAAATATAGATACCGAAATGAAATTATTAAATATTAAAATATTTAGTAATATTTTAAGTAAGGAGTGAATAGGATCGATGCATAATAAATCTTTGATTTGAATTCGATGCATAATAAATCAATTTATCTTTGAGATGATTGAACTTTCTCCAATAGAGTTTGGGACAAACTATTTTTAATCTAATAATCTCGAATTCACTTACTAGGATACTATCTTTCAAGGTCTACGTTTAGTCTCTTTCAAGTTTTTTCCACTTTTATGTTTAATACTTCATATTTTATTTAAGTCTCGACACTGATTTATTCTCACCATGCAATATATTAAAATACTCAAATTTTTAATGAGATATTTATAAATTGTAGTTAACACTCATACTTCTTCAATTAACAGCAATTTTAAAATGCACATATATAAACCGTCAGAAAGTAGTACTGCATAATTAAATGAATTCTAACTTTTTTTTTAAATGTATATTTTCCAAATACCTGTTTTTATTAAGTATTTTAGATTTTTTTTGGGACCAATTTTGGACCAAGACAAAAATAGGAACACCCACCTTCTTCCTCTTCCATTTAACGAGTAAACAAGTTTTGAAGAGCTAAATCTCTCCTTGCTTTCATCTCGGCTGTATAACGTTCCTTTCATAACACCACCCACATTACTAATCCTACCTCCATTGCAATCTTTTTCGACTTCATTACGTGTTTCATCTCAAAATTTCTGAGAATCTTTAGAAAGAACTTTTAAAAAGAAAATAAATAAATTTAGAATATTTTTAGAAAAAAAAGAAAAAATGAAACTAAGAAAGGAGAGAATGAGAAAAAAATAATATTTTACAATATATTTTAAAGTGAATGAAATACTCTATTTATAGAGTTGGTTAACCTAACACATAATCCAAAATATCTAGCAAAATATTTGCTAAAAGATGATTTTTTTAATACAATAAAAACATTGCAAATAAAATAAGAACATTAGCTGCGTGGAAGTTTGCAAAATATTTCCAAATCAAAATGTTGGAAGCAAAAAGCTTGTCATCAAGCTCATAAAAATCTTTTGCATTTGAAGGCATCCGCAACTGATAGCAGGAAGCTTTTGCAATATTATATTAAAAAGTAATAACAAGGAAGAAGCTCAAAAGTTATTTCTTCCGATGAGTCCTATGGTATTCCTTTCCTCATCATGCAGTCTTGATTGCTAGGCTAATTTATTCAGAGTATGCCTCTGGCATTGGTGATGTGCTTAGAAAATAGTGTTGGGAAACAACGATATTTGTTCCCTCCTCTGTGAACCCCAAAATAGGCATTATGCGGAAGCGTAAAAATGAAAGCGGAGGAAAAGAGAAAATAACACTGCAAATTTTAACGTGGAAAATCCTCTTGGAAAAAACTACGAGACCTAGTCCAGAAAAATATCTCCACTATGAAAGTAGGATTAAAGTGTTTCTCTCACTCTCTGAGGATCTCTCTGTGTAAATCTCACCCTCTCGGATGGCATACAAAACTCCCTCACTTTTCACTCACACTCACAATAACAGACTCTCTCTGTATAAATCTCTCACACAACCATCTCTATTTTCTTACTTCTCCGTGGCTTTTCTTCTTCACGGTGGGTATTCTTCTTCTTCACTGGAATGTGGCTTCACTTCCCTTCTATGTTTTGCACGCTGCTTTGCTTCTCAAATTTAAGAAGTGAGAAAGCCAAAAACAAACAAAAATGGTTGTTGAGGTGGTGAGCTGAATTTACGGAAAAGCAAGCAAAGTGGAAGACATTTTGTGCATTATTTTGCTGATGGGGAACAATGGCTCCAGCATTTCATAGTGGAATGGGTCCCAATATTTGTTTTATTCCAACAAAACTCCCCCATAAAACAAATAAATGGGTCTTCCATCCTTCATCCCATCTTTGCATCTTGTCTTAGTTGGAAGGTATCATGATACCAACACCTTGACAACAATCTTCAACCTTCTTGGTTGGTACTGATTTAGTCATCATGTCAGACCAATTCAAGTCTGTATGGATTTTCTCTATCTTCAATTTCTTCTCATCCAACGCTTCTCGTATCCAGTGATACCGCACGTCGATATGCTTCGAGCGTGAATGGAACATGGGGTTCTTGGTTAGATGGATGGTACTTTGATTATCACAGTTCACCACATAATCGTCTTGATCATGTCCTAATTCACTTAGGAAATTCTTCATCCATAGCATCTCTTTAGAGGCTTCAGTCACTGCTACATACTCTGCTTCAGCGGTAGACAATGTCACACATTTCTGTAGTTTTGACTGCCAAGAAACAGCTCTCCCTACAAAAGTAATCAGATAACCTGATGTTGACTTCCTTGAATCGACATCTCCAGCCATGTCTGAGTCTGAATATCCGATTAGCTTTAGATCTCCATTGCCAAAACACAAGCTTCTTTTGGCAGAACCTCTTAGATACCTTAGTATCCACTTAACAGCTTCCCAATGCTCCTTTCCTGGATTCGACAGGAATCTGCTCACAACTCCTACAGCATAGCCAATATCTGGCCTTGTACAAACCATTGCATACATAAGGCTACCCACGGCAGAAGAGTAGGGTACCTTGCTCATTTCTTCTTTTTCTTCTTCATTCTTTGGACATTGCGACTTGCTAAGTTTGAAATGTCCAGCAATTGGAACACGAGCAGATTTGGCATTGTGCATGTTGAACCTTTTAAGAATCTTCTCAATGTAATCTTCTTGAGATACCCATACCATTCTTCTAGAACGATCTCTGGAGATTTTCATTCCAAGTATCTTCTTTACTGCACCCAGGTCTTTCATTGCAAAAGACTTGCTCAATGCCTTCTTAAGAGCAGCTATTTTAATTTTGTCCTTCCCTACAATCAACATATCATCAACATACAAGAGAAGTATGATTGACTCACCATTTTCATAATGCTTCACAAACACGCAATGGTCTGCGGAGGTCTTCTTGAAATTATGTTGAATCATGAAGGAATCAAATTTCTTGTACCATTGTCTTGGAGCTTGCTTCAGACCATAAAGGCTTTTCTTCAGACGACACACCAAGTGTTCTTTTCCCGGTTCTTCAAAACCCTCTGGTTGCTTCATGTAAATTTCTTCTTTTAGATCTCCATGTAAGAATGTTGTTTTGACGTCCAGTTGTTCAATCTCCAGGTCCAGTGTTGTTGCTAGACCGATAATTGCTCTAATGGATGTCATCTTCACCACTGGTGAAAATATTTCGTCGAAGTCTATTCCTTTCTTCTGGTTGCACCCCTTCACGACAATTCGTGCTTTGTACCTTGGGCTTGGGTTGTTCTCTTCGTTCTTGAGCTTGAACACCCATTTGTTCAGTAATGCTATCCTTTCTTTTGGTAATTCTACCAAATCATAAGTCTGATTTTCCTTTAAGGATTGCATCTCCTCTTCCATGGCTTGCAACCATTTGTTTTTGTCTTTCATCTCCATTGCTTCTACAAAGCTTTGAGGTTCACCTTCATCAGTAAAATTAACATATTCATCTGAAAAATACCTTCTTGACGGTTGCTTCTGCCTTGTTGATCGTCTCAATTGGGGTTCTTGCGGAGCATCCTCAATTGGTTGATCTTCTTCCGTCAGATTAGGTTGATCTGCTTCTTCAGCCATTTCATCAAGTTGTAACTCTGGTTCGGCTTGATGAGTCTCTCCCCCTAAGTTGTTCATCACAATAGGGCTTTGATCACTTATCAGCTTAAGTGTTGATTTCTCCACTTTCTTGATGTCTTGGATTGTCTGATCTCCAAAGAACACCACATCTCTGCTTCAAACAATCTTTCTGTTTGCAGGATCCCATAATCTGAAACCAAATTCATCTCTTGGAGAACCAAGGTATATGCACTCTTTCGCCTTAGCATCGAGCTTTGCTCTTTCATCTTTCGGAATGTGAACAGATGCCTTACATCCGAAGACTTTCAAGTTGCGATATGAGGCCTTTTTACCGGACCATACTTCTTCTGGTATCTTACCGTTTAATGGTCTTGATGGTGATAAGTTGATCAAATCAGCTGCTGTCACCACTGCTTCCCCCCAGAATGACTTGGGAAGTTTTGCGTGAGACAACATGCTCCTGACCTTCTCGGCAATCGTTCTGTTGAATCTTTCAGCTACGCCATTCATCTGAGGTGTCTTGGGAGGTACTTTCTCATGTCTGATCCCATGAGTCTTGCAATAGTGCTCGAACGGACCTCTGTACTCTCCACCATTATCACTTCTCAGACATTTCAACTTTCTACCAGTTTCACATTCAACTGAGGCGTGAAACTCCTTGAAGATTCGTAGAACTTCATCTTTTCTCTTCAATGGATAGACCCACAATTTTCTGGAGTGGTCATCAATGAAGGTAACAAAATATGGAGCACCACCAAGGGACTTTTCAGATGTTGAACAAACATCTGAGTGTACAAGATCCAAAATATGCTCTTTTCTTCTTCCATTTTCAGATCTACGGAAGGACACTCTACGTTGCTTACCTGCTAGGCAGTCTTCACATAATTCAAGTGGTTGTCCTTTTATACTCTGGAGATGATCTTTCGCAAGGATCTCTAGTCCTTTCTCGCTCATGTGGCCCAGTCTTTTGTGCCACAACTCCTTACTTTCTTCTTGAGCAAAATTTGTCTCTCCTTTGCATATCTTTCCTTGCATGACGTACAAAGAGCCTTCCTTTTTGCCACGAGCAACAATCATGCTTCCTCGGCTAAGTTTCCATTTTTCATCTCCAAACTGGTTGTTCATTCCAGCATCATCTAGCTTACCGACTGAGATAAGGTTTAGACGCATTTCTGGTACATGTCTTACCTCCTTCAGCACAAGTTTGTTTCCATTTTCTGACGTCAAAATCACTTCTCCTATGCCCACAATTTTGCTTGTGACATGATTACCCATCTTCACTGTTCCAAAGTCTCCTTTTTTATAGGATGAGAAGAATCCCTCATGAGGAGTAACATGGAAAGATGCTCCGGTATCTACTATCCAAGTGCAGTCATCAAAAGCAATATTTAGATAGTTTACCTCAGTGATAAGGAACACATTCTCATCATTTGATACCACCGCTGTTGTGGTCTTTTCCTCCAACTTCTTTTTGGGATCTACCATATCAGGGTGTACAGTTCCATTCTTCTGATCTCTCTTCAGGAATCTACATTCTTGCTTCTTGTGGCCATCTTTTCCACAATAAAAGCATGTTAGACCTTTGGAATGAGACTTGAATCTTCCTCGTGATTTTTCACGTTTTCCTTTGCTTTTGTTTTCACTCCTTCCTCTATTCTCAACAACATTAGCTTCTGAGTGACTACTCGATCCCCTTTCTTTCCTTCTGGATTCTTCATTCAAACTGTCTGTGATGTTATCCAGACTGAGCTTTCCATCTGGTGCTGAGTTACTGAGAGTGACCACCAATGTGTCCCAGCTCTCAGGTAGAGAACTAAGGAGTAAAAGAGCCTGTAATTCGTCATCGATCTTCATATCAGCTTTCATTAACTGGTTCACAATACCTTTGAAGGTATTGAGATGCTCGATCATATTCTGGTCGTCAAAGTACTCCAACTTTACGAGTCGTCTGACTAGGTGAGCTTT
The DNA here is from genome assembly GCF_029865625.1 of Vigna umbellata. NCBI lineage: Eukaryota > Viridiplantae > Streptophyta > Magnoliopsida > Fabales > Fabaceae > Vigna > Vigna umbellata. The sequence goes on along the minus strand of NC_142165.1, from coordinate 20,572,440 downwards.
GTTTCTAGGAGTCTTCTTTTGAATCATTGATTCAAGCTTTGTCCACAACTCATACGCATCGGTATAAGTCGATACATGGTCAAACAAGCTTTTGTCGATGTATTTCCGAATCATAGCCACTGTTTTACGATTCAGAATCTCCCAGTCTTTTTCGGTCTTCCCTTCCGGAATTTCCGGATTTGTGATCGGCTCATACAAATCCTTGCAGTATAGATGATCTTCCATCATCGGCTTCCAGTAGGAATAATTATCTGCAGTTAGCTTGAACATGTCTCCTTCCATCTTGAGTTTCACAGGATTCTGACTTTTTCGAACCGGTAGCTCTGATACCACTGTTGGGAAACAACGATATTTGTTCCCTCCTCTGTGAACCCCAAAATGGGCACTGTGCGGAAGCGTAAAAATGAAAGCGGAGGAAAAGAGAAAATAACACCGGAAATTTTAACGTGGAAAATCTTCTCGGAAAAAACCACGGGACCTAGTCCAAAAAAATATCTCCACTATGAAAGTAGGATTAGAGTGTTTCTCTCACTCTCTGAAGATCTCTCTGTGTAAATCTCACCCTCTCGGATGGTATACAAAACTCCCTCACTTTTCACTCACACTCACAATAACAGAGTCTCTGTGTATAAATCTCTCACACAACCATCTCTATTTTCTTACTTCTCCGTGGCTTTTCTTCTTCACGGTGGGTATTCTTCTTCTTCACTGGAATGTGGCTTCACTTCCCTTCTCTGTTTTGCACGCTGCTTTGCTTCTCAAATTTAAGAAGTGAGAAAGCCAAAAACAAACAAAAATGGTTGTTGAGGTGGTGAGCTGAATTTACGGAAAAGCAAGCAAAGTGGAAGACATTTTGTGCATTATTTTGTTGATGGGGAACAATGGCTCCAGTATTTTATAGTGGAATGGGTCCCAATATTTGTTTTATTCCAACAAATAGGCAGAGCTGTTTCTGAGTACATCAATGAAGGGATGGTTGTTACAGAGTTATGTTCACAGTGGCATTGTAGGGAATGACTATCCAAGCATTTGGGATGATATGATGACTTTTTCTATATAGTCGTAATTTGCTTCGATTTTTATAGTTGTAGTATATGATATGTTGACTTTTTCAAAACGAAACACAACACAACCTAACCGTACAAGTAAAGTCTTAAAAAACAAATAATCAAATATGTTTTCTTAGACATAAATAAAATCTTTAAGCAAATTAAGATCATTTAATAATGAGAGAGTGTAAAAGATTTGTCCGTTTTTAACAGTATAATTCTTTTATTAAATATCATATATCTAAAATTCGCAGAGAGAGATAAAAAAAATTAGTTAAGCCTTAAAAATATGCTTAACGACCATTTTTTCTTCATTTGAAATGTGAATCGGATGACTATAATTTCAATATATTTATTTACGTCCTCCACAAACTTTCCTTTCGAAAAAAAAAATAAGTATATCTAAATTGGAGTTTGTTCCTTCTCTTTTTTCCAACGTGATGTGCACGAATCTGACTATTATTTTGTTATGTTTACATCCTCCACAAACCTCCCTTTCTCAAAAATATTTCCCTCTTCTTTTTACCACATAATTAAACTAATTTCATTTTCTTTATTTTTGTTTCCATTCATCCGGACATACAATTAATTAATTCAACGGACGGAAATTTGTGAACGAAAAATTTATGATATTATCTCTTATCACAGCAATTAAATCCAACATATATAATAAAAAAAAATACTAGAAAAGAAAAATGATATCATTATACTTTTTAAAATCAGATGAAAAGGAAAGTAAAACTCTGCAAAAAATAATATTATTTCCTAAGAGTGTGAATAATCTATTTCAAAGTGTAAAAAAATAGTTACAAAATATATGGATAATATATTTTAGTAGTGTAAGACAAAATAATTCAAAATTTATGTTACCTATAAATATCGAGGAAAAAGTAATTGGCTATCTTTAACTTTATTTTTCTATTTTAGTTCTCTTACATTAAATATTCTATTTTTAACCCTTTTTTCATCTATAATATTTTTCTTTTACCTATTATCATCACCTTTTTTATGTTTGATTATGCTTTCATAGAACTAGTTCTTTGTTGTATTAATATTTTAAAATAAAATAATTTTAATGAACTATTTTTTGATTATAACATTTATATGTTGTACCGTACGGTCCGTGTACTGTACGGTCTCTCGCACCAGGCCGACAGTTAGGGTTGCTGGTGTACCATACGGTCTCTGTACCGTACGGTCTCTTACACATCCAGGTCGATCGTCCAGTGCAGACTAAACGATTCTTCTAAAGTCAACTCTCCCTGACCGAACGACTTTCTCAAGTCTGACTCCCCAAAGGTTGATATACCGTATGGTCCTCCCGATCCTGTGAACTGAACGGTTCTATCCAGGTCGACCACCCATGTCGACCGACCGACCATTCCGGGCAACCACATGGTTAGGTTACAAACAATAATAGCTCATTAAAGCCCTTAATGAAGATTAAGGCGTGATTGGGCCGTCATTAGGCCGGCAACAGGTTTCGGTCTAATTATATTGAAGACTGGGTGGATGTTAAAGACCGAACGGACAAACACTGTTTAAAGCGCTTCAGGATGAAGACCGGACGGACAAACACTGTTCAAAGCGCTTCAGGATGAAGATCGGGCGGGCTTTGTTCCAAGCGGGCGACCGTTGGGAGTTGGACGAACGTTGAAGTGGGCGGACGGTTCTTGTAGGGGACAGGAGTTGAGGCCTGGTCAGACGTAACTCGCTTTCCCTCCTTCCCCAAGCCAGATGGGGGCGTACCTGTTAAAGGTGCTCCGACGCTCAAGTCAGTAAAATGACCGAACGATTATAATAAGTGATGCAAGTAGTGCATAATGTGCAGCGTGTGCAGTCTGTCTCGAAATCATACCTGAGACTCATATTTATATGGGTTGTAATGAGCTTTTACCTGTCGTCTGCCTAATGACAACCCAATCACACCTTAATCTTCATTAGGAGCTTTAATGAGCTATTATCGTTTGTAACCAAACCATGTGGTCTGCCAGCATGGGTGGTCGGCCTGGATAGAACTGTTCGGTTCATGGAGTCGAGAAGACCATACGGTATATCAACTTTTGGAAGAGTCGAACTTGGAAGAACCGTTCAATTAAGAAGAGTCGACTTTAGGAGAATCATTTGGTCCACACTAAACAATTGACCTAGTTGTGCGAAAGACCGTACAATACAAAAGCTATAAACTACACGGTCGACCTGGATGTGTGAGAGACGGTACAGGCACCGCACGAAACAAATAATATATAGGTGAAGGGATACTCATTGCAATAACGTGGTATTTGCATAAGAATATAGTAATGCTAGTCCCAATTATTAAAACTTAAGTTACATAAAAATATATTTATAGTTAAATATATTTTAATGGTTACTTCATTTTTAATTCCTTATCTTTTTAATTTTAAAAATTATTTATTAACCCTCTGTGTAGATGTTATTAGTGAAAATTAGGAAATTACAAAAATTACAACTTATGATGTTTTTTAACCACGAAAAAAAAATAATAAAAAAAAGTTTAAAACTTATCTCTCAAGAACATCCAAAATTTCCGTTTCATTTCAAATCGCTGCACGCGTTTCTATAAATTAAATATTTTTAGTTTGAAAATATATATACCTAAATGAAATTATTAATATTAAAATATTTAGTAATATTTTAAGTAAGGAGTGAACACGATCGATGCATAATTAATCTTTGATTTGAATACGTCCTTCCTAAATGGATTCCGTAGGATAGGGGTCACATTTGGTTAAGCAGTGTTAACATCGGTTTCTCTAGTCAAGTCGTTGCAATGCAAATAACTATATTATAAATAGAGTTTCTCTCCATTAGGTTGAAGTCATCCACCCCTTCATTTCTCTTGCAATCATGAATACATCTCCCTCTCAAAATGCAATTATTTTTATATCGTTGCTATGCGGAATCATGTTCAACACTGTCTTTTGCAGCTTCAATATTCGTTGCAACCAACAAGACATGCATGCTCTCTTAAACTTCAAGCAAGGAGTTACAGATCCCTCTGCTGTCCTTTCCTCATGGACCACTCAATTAGATTGTTGTCATTGGAAAGGAGTCATATGTAGCAACATCACTAGTAGAGTCACTGGAATCTCTCTCCCATGTTCTACAACTCTTATTACAAGTTACAGGGACGAAGAAGGTAAATTACATTGTCTTACAGGTTCCATTCACCTCTCCTTGTTGTTAGTGGAGTTGAAATTTTTAGATTACCTTGATTTCACAAACAATGACTTCTTAGCGTTACAATTTGATTATCAGCATAATCATAATTGTCAAAATCTATCTATACCTACTTCTCGTCAGTGTGTCAACTCTTCAACTCTTCGTTATCTTGATTTATCATTAAATCGGAATCTTGTTATCAATAACCTTAAATGGCTTCCCTACATTTCCTCACTGGAATATCTTATCCTCGATGATAATGATCTTAGCAAAGAAACTAATTGGCTTTCATTAGTGACTATGCTTCCATCACTTTCATTCCTTAGTTTGGGTAATTGTCAGCTTACAGACTTGAGTTTGTCTCTCCAGTATGCTAATTTTACTGCCCTCCAAGATCTTTATCTTTCATACAATGAATTCAAGTCAGAGTTACCTAAGTGGCTATTCAATCTTAGTTCCACTATCTATTCTTTACACTTTAGCTCAAATTCTTTAGTAGGACATCTACCTAAGGATTTGTTAAATCTTCGAGAACTGGAAGACCTGGTTATGCCAACCAATAACTTTGATGGACCCATTCCAGATTGGTTTGGTGAATTCAAACATTTAAAAACTCTTGATCTTGAAGAAAACATGTTTTCTGGATCTATTCCTACAAATTTGGGAAATCTATCAACCTTGATTGTGTTAGATGTTGCCTCAAATCCATTGACAGGAGTTGTGTGTGAGAGAAATTTAGCCAAATTGTCAAAATTAAAAAGATTATATATATGCTCATATTCCACGTTAATCTTTGATTTTGACTCGGATTGGATTCCACCTTTTCAACTTCAGGAATTAGTATTTGGGTTTTCAAATCCCGACCTTCCTGCATGGTTGTATACACAACGATCTGTTGAAACTTTAGCTATAGTTGGATCATCATTTGAGGCTTCAGACAAATTTTGGAATTTTGTATCAACAATAGCTGAAGTCCAAGTACATGGCAAATTGATAGACGGGGACATATCAAATGTGTTGTTGAATAGTCATTGATCTATCATCTAATGGTTTGAAAGGTTGCTTGCCTCAATTATCACCAAACGTGGTTTCTGTCGTGTTATCAAATAATTCATTATCAGGAGAATTGTCTCGCCTCTTATGTGGTCATAATGTGTCGAATGGGAAAAACAATTTGTTGTATTTGGACATATCATCGAATAATCTATCTGGAGGACTAACGAATTGTTGGAAGAACTGGAAATCTTTGGTTGCTATTCACTTGGGAAGCAATAATCTATCAGGAAAGATACCTTCATCACTAGGCTTCTTATCTAATCTCAACTCACTCCATTTGCATGAGAATAAACTACATGGACAAGTTCCTCTTTCATTGCAAAATTGTCGCTCTCTATTGGTCTTTAATGTTCGCAATAACCAATTATCAGGAAATATACCACTTTGGATATCTCATGGTGTATTGGCTCTCCAATTACGGTCCAATCATTTTACTGGTAAAATCTCACCACAAATATGCGAAATGTCTTCCCTCATTGTGTTGGATATTGCACAAAACACAATATCCGGTAATATACCCAGTTGTCTTAGTAATATTAAAACCCTACTTTTCAACAATGTTTCACATAACAAGCTTTCTTTTGAATTTCCTTCACCATCTCCTCACCGTTACTTCTTCTCTGACGACAGTCTAGAATTGGTTACTAAAGGTCAAGTATTAGAATATGAAAAAAACCTACACTTTATGACCTTAATTGATATGTCAAGTAACAATTTGTCCGGAACAATACCTCCACAAATGTTTAGTCTCGTTGGATTGCATTCCTTGAATTTATCCAACAACAAATTAGCAGGAGAAATACCAGATGAGATAGGAAATATGAAAAACTTGGAGTCCCTCGATTTTTCAACAAACCAACTTGGGGGAGAAATTCCTCAGAGCTTATCCAGATTGTCCTTTTTGAGTTACATGAACCTGTCATTCAATGATTTGACAGGCAAAATACCATCAGGCACACAACTTCAAGGATTCTCTACACTTAGTTACATGGGCAATCATGATCTTTGTGGACCTCCACTTACCAAAACGTGCTTTCCGAATGATAAACATAAAGACAGAGAGGTTGTGCATGAAGGTGGAAATCAATTTAAATTTTTGACATGGTTTTACATCGGAATGGAATCTGGATTTGTGACAGGCTTTTTGGGAGTTTGTTGTACTATTTTGTTAAACAGAAAATTGAGACATGCTTCCATTAAGTTTGTTTATGACTTGAAAGATCGAATTCATAATATGGTGGTGACAAACATTAATCGCTTCAGTTAAGGTCAAATAAGTTACATAACAATACTGGTGAGTAGATCTTTTCTTTTTTTATACAAATTTTATTTTAATTTATCTTTAAATTGTGTGTTCTTTACCATTACTAAAATATACTTTAGTTCTTCATTTATTTTTTAATTATTATTTATTCTTTATATATTTTTAAATTACAGTAATATTTGTATCTAACTTATTTGAAAACATATATTAGTGAATTGAGTTTAGAATGAAAACCATATATTAGTTTTCTCAGCTCATATATGTCGTAGCGGTATCTTAACTTTTAAGGGTTTTTTTTTTTTCAAATTCTATTATCTTTTAAGTGGTTAAAGTAGAGGGAGTGAGTATATCAATTTGCTTTATTTTAGATCAATCTTATTTTTTATTTATGAAAATTGGGTCGATGAAAAACAATTGTGGGAAAAGTGAAAATATATAAGAATAATGGAAAGAAAAAATATCAATTTAAGATTTTTTATGGTGTATTAAAATTTTTAAGTTGCTAACTTATATGATAATGAAGCATTTCCTATTAATTTAGTTATTCTTATAAAATTCTTTCATTATTATATCGTAGGTATTTTAAGTGAAGATGGTGGTGTTGTTCTTACAAGCGGCGATGTCAGCAGTGATGAACTTAATATTTAAATTTGGTTATTATCAATAGTTGGTGTATTTTGTTTTCTCTTTTTAAGTTACAGTGATGCTTTTCAACTTTATCCTTTGTTTTTCGTTTGTTCTGGGTTATGCAAAACTGTTATATTAGCGTGTTGATCTTTTTAATATTTGAGTGAACGTATATATTCTATGTTTTATATAGGTGGCAGTTTCAATAATTTTTTTAAAAATATGATCATCATTCACGAAATACATTATTTGATGAAACAATGCGAACCTAGGTTCTTGTATTAAAATGAAGTTTTTGCTTTCTCTATGAAAACAAATATATTTAATGGGTACAATTGAATTTTCCCAACCTTACACAAAATATTTTAAAAAAAAAAGTACTGAAACTTAATGGGCTCCTCTCCTTTTCTTAAGCCTGTTGTACATAAATATTACATTCCCATATAGCAAATCAAGAAGGGGGCTTTTTCATGCACCCCACAGTGTTTTTTTTTACTCTCCAAATTTTACTATGATGTATAATAATTCTATAAATATATGTATAAATTATTAAATTAATTAGGTAAGCATTCTCACTCATATTTACTGTTCCGATGTTATATTTACTTTTCCCAACACTTTCAAGTCATTTTCACCAAACAGACTCAATGACATTTTTCTTTTTTAGTGATCTTTTTCTTCCTTTATGGTGTTCTTCTTCTTCAAACGCTTTCGTCTTCAATGGAGTTCATCATCGTTCATTTTGGTTGAACACAGAGAGATATATATTTTTTTGGTTCATCTTCATTTACACAATTGTTTTTTGAGTTCTGTTGGATTTTGTAATTATTTCTCATTTTTCATGCATGTATTAAATTTCGAAATATAATTTAAAGTAAATGTTGGATTTCAAAATGTAATTAAACAGTGTTTTGGACTAAAATCTGATTTTGGAGTCTCTCATATTTCAAAATATGATTTTGTAATCTCTTGTATTTTGAAATCCAGTGTCTTTTTTATTTCAAAATCTGATTTTGTAATTTTTTGGATTTTGAAATCTCCAAATTTTAAAATCTGATCGTGATGATGAAAGTCACTGTAATATCCACACTAATAAAACACTTTAAATAATAATTTTATAAAAATGGTTTTAGTAAAGTTGTAAATGATTATTTCTTTCAACAGAAGAAATTATTTAGATAAGGATAAAATTATTTAATTAGAAAATAACAAAAAAATATATATTCTGATTATACTAATTTATAGTTTAGTAATATTTAATATTCATTTTCTAATATGTAATTAAACATATCTAGTTAAATACAAATTTAAGCTCGAATATGCATAAACCCTCATTGTCAACTTATTTCAAACGAACTATAATTATTATAAACTATATTCCTCAACATACCTGTGGATTGAATAGGTCAACCTGTACCTGCAACCATACATTCAAATTTTTAGAATCCATTTTGCATAGAAACAACTTACTCAAATCATTAACCAATGTGCAAATATCAGAAGTAAGAACGATTGAATTAGGCTTGGTGATGTGGATTGCCATAGGATGACGATGCGGACTAATTTTTCTAATCCATCCAACATAACGTTTGATAACAGGATTTGCAAATCATCTCGCAATCCACATCATAATTTTAATAACTTTATTTTTTTTAAGTAAATTAATAAAAATAATAATTTTTATAAATTCATTTATTAAATTAAGTAATATTCGTAATTATATAATTTATAATTTTTAAGTATAAGTTTATTTAAAATAGAAATAACTTTTAACTTAAGTAAAATAAATTTTGAAAGTTATTAGTTTTGAATGGATGGAAAAAAAATGCGACAACATCACTTTTTAGACAAACCATGAGTTGCAAGGCCCACCCAAATTGGCTTCTTGCAACTATGGAAGAGATAATAAACACTTTTCGAAGAGATCAAAGAGGACACGTGGAAAATTTATTGTCTGTGAACTTCATACTACATTCACTAATCCAGATATGGTTTCTTCATATCGCACAACTTTAATCAATTCATTTGTGTATCTGGTTCTCATCATAAACATCATTGGATTGGACCAAACAACAAAAGCAAGAACGCAAGTCCTGCTTATTCTCACAAACTGGAAGAGTAGAATCTATGCAGTAGTTGGATAAGATCACAACCATTCTCTACGTCAAAAGAAACAAATTGTTTCATATTAAGCTTTCTCATTTATTGTAATACAAGACCTCTCAATCATGAACCAAAGAAACATTGTTCTCAACTGATGTTATGAACTTGGTAGTACCTAAACAAACTTTTTGAAAAAAGCTTTAATGAAGCCCACAATGATAACTTATAAATTGATCGACTTTATTATACATAAGGTAATTATACATAAGGTAAGATAAGACACTCAGGTGAAAGAGGGTGAAGTACAAATGATATTCTTTGGCAAATTGTTGGTGTCATTGTTAAGAATGTGAAATATTTTCGAGAATTTCTATTGGAAAATTTGCAAAAAATTTTAAGAAAAACGTTGTCCAATAAAGAAAAGGTTTTCAAGTTTATCCATTTGTGACTTTACTTACTAGGAGTCTACTTAGTAAACTTTCAATAATATTTTTTTCTAAAAGACTTATATGCACAGTGTAAAACTCAAGAAAATTATATATAGAAAATGTAGTCATGTGAATCATTATTTAAAATAAGAAAAGATAATTATTATAGAAGTAAAGGATATCATAGTTTGTTAAAACTTTTTATTATAGATTGGTGGTCATGTGTTTGATTCTTGTTGTGTGCATAATATATGTTTATTTATTTTATTTTTTATTTTATGTGCAAGTGTGGTGTGTATTAATATTTATAATAATTATGGTGCATTATCTGATAAAGTATGAATGTGTTGGTGTGTTTGTTTAATTATAATTTTAAGTATTTCTTTTAGGTCTTATCATAAGAAAATATAAGAAGATATTGTAAGTAATTTTTGGTTGGGGGATCGTGAGATTCTAAAAATTATAATAATTAGGAATAAATATACTTCTTTAACCCAACAACATTAACTTTTTTTTTTGTTTTACATATTAATTAGTATTCTAGATTGACATTAGAACTCAAAGTATCAAATGGTATAAATAACTCAGATGTCATTCTAGAACACTATTTAACACGTAAAGAAAGATAATGTTGTTAGGTTAAAAAGATATATTAATTCATTTTTAAAGTTTGGAAACTGAAATGTATCAAAGTTTCAAACATGAACGAATTTTAATTTCATATTTAAATTTAGGGACTAAAAACATATTTAACCATATTTAATAGGTAACCTAAATGGATTTATATTAAATTAATATATTATATAAAAAAGATATATTTTATAAAATAATAATTATATTGAAAAAATATTACAATAAATATACTAAATTGTATATCAATTAAAACACAATATATTATAATTAATATATATTGCCTTTTTATATCTAAAATTATAATTAAAATTGTAATATAATTTAAATTATATATATATATATATATATATATATATATATATATATGGGATTTGCTAACGTACACCTATTTTTCAGTTGGTACATTTTAACAATGTGTACCGGGTTTTAGTAGACAAAAATACCTATATATCATAGATTCTAAGTTTTAAGATTAAGGGTATTTTAATAATTTTCATTCTCAAAACTAAAAAAAAAAAAACCCTCCAAACCCTTAGTCACGTCTCTCATTTCTCTCAACCTTTTTTTCTCAGTCTAACCTTTTCTCTATCATCCCTACCATAACTAAATTTAAAAATGAAATTTAATAATAATAATAAGAAGGGAAAATATATAACACAACCCTTCAATCAAAAATCAACATCAACATCAACATCATCAATTATTTTGTTATTAAAGTGGAAAACAAATGAACGAACAGAGCAAGAACAACAAATTGCGGTGTCGCGGGTTATTGTGGGTGGGTGAGGGAGAGTATGGAGATGATAGAGAAACAAATTAGATAAGTGAAGAAGATGAATTAGGGTTAGACAAGTGTTTCTGCATATTCACCTTTAGAGTTCATTCAAGATCTCTTCAATTTCATCATCTTCATTAACCTCTCTAATTTCATCATCTTCAATTTCATCATCTTCATTAACCTCTCTAATTTCATCATCTGCAGATGTTAGACAAAACTTATAAAATGAAAACTCATTATAAAATCATTTTTTTTTGTAAGAAATTGTTTAACAACAAGTGTGTTTCTAATTTTTTTTCCCAAGCCAATTACCAGTTCCTTTAATGTCATTATGCTTCTGAAAATTAGATAAAATTAGATAAGACAAAAATTATAAAATGAAAATTCATTATAAAATCATTTTTTGTAAGAAATTTTGTAACAACGAGTATTTCTGATTTTTTCTAGGTCAATTATCAATTCCTTCATATGTCATTATGCTTGTAAAAATTAGATAAAATTAGATAAGACAAAAATTATAAAATGAAAACTTATTATAAAATCATTTTTTGTAAGAAATTGTTAAACAACTAGTGTTTCTGATTTTTTTCAATTGGGACTACCATAGGATGAAAGAGAAAATGTTGGAGTGAGAGAGACGAAAAAGAAAGGGTTGAAAGGAATAAAGGAGGTCATGAGGGTTTGGGAATGAAAATTATTCAAATACCCTTGACTTTAAAACTTAAAATCCGTATTTTTATCTACTAAAACCTGGTACACATGGCTAAAATATACCAACTTAAAAACAAGCGATTAAGAAACTCATATATATATATATATATATATATATATATATATATATATATATATATATATATATAAATTGCTTGTCTTATAAGAAAAGCAACTTCAGTATCCAAAAGATTTCCAAATATTTTGATATAATCTCCAAAACTTCAACTAAGATCGATATTCTGAACAAGTATCTGGATCTACTCTCACTCGTAAATATGACCATGAGGTGTGTTGAATCTTGGAGAAAGTATACAAATTATCTAAATTTATATATTTATTAAAGATATTTCCATTCTTCATTTAATTTAAAGGTACGTCATTTAACCTAAATAAATTAGGTCTTATATAGACACTTTATCATTTAATGAATACAAGTAAAAGTAGTAAGTAAAACCAAATACAACTTTTATTTAAAGAACATAATATAATTCTTTTATTAAATATCATATATCTAAAATTCGCAAAGAGAGATAAAAAAAACTACTTAAGTCTTAAAAATATACTTAACAACCAACTTCTCTTCATTTGAAATGTGAATCGGATGGTGCACTCTAAACCATTCTTTTACTCTCTCTTTTTCTACCATGTAAATATTGATATGACTATAATTTCAATATATTTATTTACGTCCTCCACAAACTTTCCTTTCGAAAAAAAATAAAAAAAGCATATCTAAATTGGAGTTTGTTCCTTCTGTTTTTTCCACCGTGATGTGCACTAATCTGACTATTATTTTGTTATGTTTACATCCTCCACAAACCTCCCTTTCTGAAAAATATTTCCCTCTTCTTTTAACCACATAATTAAACTAATTTCATTTTCTTTATTTTTCTTTTCATTCATCCGGACAAACAATTAATTAATTCAACGGACGGAAATTTGTGAACGAAAAATTTATGATATTATCTCTTATCACAGCAATTAAATCCAACATATATAATAAAAAAATACCAGAAAAGAAAAATGATATCGGTCTTATACTTTTTAAAATCAGATGAAAATGAAAATAAAACTCTTTGCAAAAAATAATACTATTTTCTAAGAGTGTGAATAATCTATTTCTTAGTGTAAAAAAATAGTAACAAAATATATGAATAATATATTTTATTAGTGTAAGACAAAATAATTCAATTTTTATGTTACCTATAAATATTGAGGAAAAAGTAATTGGCTATATTTAACTTTATTTTTCTATTTTAGTTCTCTTACATTAAATATATTCTACTTCTAACCTTTTTTTCATCTATAATATTTTTCTTTTACCTATTATCATCCTTTTTTTATGCTTGATTATGCTTTCATAGAACTAATTATTTGTTGTATTAATATTTTTAAATAAAATAATTTTAATGAACTATTTTTTAATTATAACATTTATATGTTAATATGTTGTGTCTTTGTTAAGGGAGTAAGATTGGTGAGTTGTATTGATTTAGGATACTTGACTTGTTCATGAATGTAACATATAGCAGAAACAACAAATGGTATTTGTCACTTTGGAAACGTCTTTACCATCAATCATGGAGGGAACTACATTAGTTTTTATTTAAATAATAAAGAAAAGAATCAAATTGAGGGATGTAAATAGAGGGGAATCAAGAATTGTGGCGGAAGAAGAATAATAAATGGATGAGTTAAATCTGTATCAGTGGGTGTTTATGCATGTCAAACGAGAGTAATAAGAGCGAGATGAAGAAAAATGGAGGAGAGAAAGCAATACTTTCAATACTGGTTTTGTAGGTTTAATTGATATAAAAAATAGCAATTTTTATATCGATTTTGAAATTGATATAAAAACCTTTTTTAAATAATACATTTTTTTTCATTAGTAAAAAAATATACAAATTTTTTAAATTAAAAGACATTGAATTTCAAATGAAAAACTAATATTTACTGTGTAACAACAAATTATAATAACAAACTATAAGGTGGTTGTTTCTGGTATAAGGTTGAGTAAATTCATTGAACACACCTTCACACTTATACTCCTTAGTCGTATGGGTAACTATGTTCGTCCTTGGTCTAAGTTTTCCTTTGTCAATGCTCCAAACCGATCGGGTACCTGTTGTTGGAAAAATCTCACGATACATACACTAAAATATTTTCTTGAAATTGAGTCTTATTATTCATTATAATTGAAGGGTTTTAAATAGCCATAACACTTAGAATATTACGAGGAATAAAAATAAAATATATCAACTATCTTAAAAATAAAATTTGCTTAATCTATCATAAAATAATATTGTACCTAGATAAACCAAAAATCATAACTACTTATCCCTATTTTATCTCTATCAAATCAAACTAAATATTACTATACCCAGAAACTAATAAAATAATATTTAAACAAAATTATTAATAAAACCCTAAAATTTAAGTTTATCCCAACACCTGTCTCAAGGGTACTTGCCTAAAGTACTCTGATGCTTAAGTCAGTAATTAATTCGGACGAGTTCAGAGCAAAATCTTAAATTCACCATGAATGCAATCTCCTACCTCTTATCTTTGACCTCCATTCTTAGTTTTTGAGATAGACCTAGATCAGTGAAACCTAATCATGGTCCAATCTCGACCCATTTTACTTTGTTTAACTCATATTTTTGTGAGTAAAAATATTTCGCACAGGAAGGTTCCGTCCTATGTTCTACCACCTTAGTTTCAATGGTTTTTCATTATATTTTATAAATTATAATATATTGAAGCATTTACTTTATTTTGTTTAATTCATACTTTTGTGAGTAAAAATACCCTACACAGGAAGGTCCAGTCCTACATTCAACCTTATCAGGTTCCAATGACTTTTCATTAGAATTTATAAATTATAATATATTGAAGTGTTTACTTCATTTTGTTTAACTCATATTTTTGTAAGTAAAAATATCTTTCACAAGAAGGTTCAGTCCCTTCCCGCTCGGTCAGTTGGACCACTACATTCAACCTTGCCAGGTTTCAATGGCTTGACTCTCGTGCAAGCATTAACTGGGCACCTCTATCCTCGTTCAGTGTATCCCGAGCGGTGCCTATTTATATTATCATAATCAATGTCCTTATATATTTTGCAGGTCACAAGATAGTAAGCACATACAACTCATCCGTGACATATCCTAATACGAATTCCTCATTTTTGGCCTCCAAAAGTTCAACCGAGGACCAAAGACCGAATGGACTCGCCTGCTCGGCCATCTGGCTTGATAACCTAAATTAATTTAATATTAATTTGATTGGCTACATTTTTCTTATCCTTCGAATTCGAATTGTTATTTTCTCTTTAGTGCAAGTGACAGGACCCTGCACACAAACCGCTCGACGAAGCTCCTCAGTGATTCTATAAAATGAATCCATCTCGATCACAAACAGACGAAAAACTCCTCGATGATTCTATAAAATGAATCTATCTCGACCATCGTTTTGCTCAGCCTCCAACCCTACCCAATCGGACAGTCTTCGTCCTATCTTGTCTAAATTTGAGGCTTCAAGCTATCATAACCAACTGCCCCTCTTTAATGGTGCGATCGTCCGGTCATACAATATAATTACACTAAATATACCTATTAAAAAAATAAATGATCCCTATATTAAAAACATATTATCATTAACAAAATTTTTAAAGCCAAAACCTATTCAAGAAACGGAAAAGTAAAGTACAAACTAAAGTTACACTAAACAAAATATCCATAAAATAAATAATACTGATAAAACCTAATAATTCAAATAATAAAAATATATTATCATTTATGAAATTTGCATAAGAATATAGTAATGCTTGTCTGAAAATTTCAACAAAACGAGAGAAGAGCACCAACGAAGAAGAGAAGAGAAAGAAAACCACAGGAAACCTTATACAAACCACAGCCTATATTAATATATGATACGCTTTTATTTTAATCGTTATATATTTTTGAAATTATTTTAAAAATTGTCACCATATCAACATAAGCTACATTCTTTTAATAATTATAGTTTCTCTAGATGGTAAAATTGTATATTTACATTAGTGATATTTTATGTTGTATTCATGATTATCAGCACGATATTAACAGTGAAAGCAATAATATTTCCACTAGTGCAGAAAGGGCTTTAGACGTCTGTTATTTTGGCCTTTTGACGTCCGACATGCACCCGACATCTTTGTGGGTGACGTTAACCAGACGTATGTTGTGTCGGAACGAACGTCTATATGGCTGAACGAGTTATTTAGGGTTACGGGGTTTGGACGTCTGTTTGTGCACTGTCAGACGTCTAAGGGTCACTCAATGAAAATTATAATAACACGTCAAAAACATGCATACACAAAACCCTGTCAAAAAATTATTAACGAAGAAACTAACTTGAAGAGCAGATTCGAAATGAAAATGGAGGGAAATGGAGGAGTGCACGACCTAAAACGTAGGCCAAAAAACGCCGCCCAAGAACACGCAACAAACTGCACCAAAACGCACCGAAAGTGATTTTTAATCGGTCCAAATGAAAGATATTTCATCACTGAACAATTTAATCGGAATAAAAGTAAGATTAAATGGTCCAAAACAGATAAAAACCAACCTGGAAATGCAAGGCGTAGAGGGAACTCTCACGGGTTCGCGTAACTCCTCGCGGGTTCGTGATTTGGTATATATGTCCTTCTTTTAAACGTCCGTTCTGGAGGGCGCCGAACATCTATAATATTATAGACGTCCGGCCCCCTCTAGAACGGACGTTCAAAAGGCTGAAGCAATCAACTCTTCAACTCCCCCGTCAGCCTTTTGAACGTCCGTTCTGGAGGGGGCCGTACGTCTATAATATTATAGACGTTCGGCCCCCTCCAGAACGGACGTTCAAAAGGCTGAAGCAATCAACTCTACAACTCCCCCCGTCAGTCTCTTGAACGTCCGTTCTGGAGGGGGCCGGACGTCTACAATATTATAGACGTCCGACCCCCTCCAGAACGGACGTTCAAGAGACTGACGGGGGGAGTTGAAGAGTTGATTGCTTCAGCCTTTTGAGCGTCCGTTCTGGATGGGGTTGGACGTCTATAATATTGTAGACGTCCGGCCCCCTCCAGAACGGACGTTCAAAAGGCTGAAGCAATCAACTCTTCAACTCCCCCGTCAGCCTTTTGAACGTCCGTTAGAGGGGCCGGACGTCTATAATATTGTAGACGTTCGTCCCCCTCCAGAACGAACGTCTCCACACTCAATTATTTACATTTATGTCAACGGTCAATTATTTACATTGGGATTTTGGTGGACCGACGTCTATTGGGTGACGTTAAAGGCCAATTCTGCACTAGTGTTCTCATAATAAGATTAAGAGTATTATTTAATTTTCTTTTTTGTGTTTTGAGATATTTTATGTGTATTTAGGAGCTTAATAAGTTCTTAAATCATTTGTCATTATAAAAATTTTAAATAATTTAAATAAGTTTTTATAACAATAAAATTTATTTATTATAAGTTTGAAATATGACTTATATATTAGAATTAATTTTTACAAATTTTCACCACAATATAAATTATATATTAAAATATTCAATTACTAAAACTTAAGTTACATAAAATTATATTTATAGTTAAATATATTTTAAGTTACTTTATTTTGGTTACTTCATTTTTAATTCCTTATCTTTTTAATTTTAAAAATTATTTATTAACCCTCTGTGTAGGTGTTATTAGTCAAAATAAGGAAATTACAAAAATTACAACTTATAATGTTTTTTAACCACGAAAACAAAAAAAAATATAAAAAGTTTAAATCTTATCTCTTAATAAGAACATAAAAAATTTCTGTTTCATTTCAAACCGTTGCACGTGTTTCTATAAATTAAATATTTTGTTTAAAAATATATATACCTAAATGAAACTATTAAATATTAAAATATTTAGTAATATTTTAAGTAAGGAGTGAACACGATCGATGCATAATTAATCTTTGATTTGAATATGTGTTTCCAAAATGGATGCCGTAGGATAGGGCTCACATTTGGTCAAGCAATGTCACGATCGGTTTCTCTAGTCACGATCTTTAACACAAAATTCTATATTTTCTTGTATAACACAATATTTCATTATATTATCAGATGGCAAACTCCAACATCGTTAAATGCAAATAACTAAATCGTAACAAATTATTTCAGTTTAATATTAAAGTTGTAAATATGGCATTACATTAAAGATTTAAAACAAAAAAGCATCTTTTATAATAATAATCTTACCCTCTGAAAGTATAATTATTTCGGATTAAAAATAATTATTATTTATTTTAAAAATGAATATTTTCATTATGCTTTTATTTTTAAGACATCTTATTAAAATTATGAAAGATATATAATAACTCTTAATCTGATAATTACTGGGTAAACCGCCCCAATTATTATAAATAGAGTTTCTCTCCATTAGATGCCATCAGCCCTTCATTTCTCTTCCAATCATGAATACATCTCCCTCTCAAAATGCAATCATATCTGTATGGTTGCTATGCGGAATCATCTTCAACACTGCCTTTTGCAGCTTCAATATTCATTGCAACCAACAGGACATGCATGGTCTCTTAAACTTCAAGCAAGGAGTTACAGACCCCTCAGGTGTCCTTTCCTCATGGACAACTCAACTAGATTGTTGTCATTGGAAAGGAGTCATATGTAGCAACATCACTAATAGAGTCATTGGAATCTCTCTCCTATGTTCTACAACTCTTCCAATTTACAGGGACGAAGAAGATAAATCACATTGCCTTACAGGTTCCATTCGTCTCTCCTTGTTGTTAGTGGAGTTGGAATTTTTAGAATACTTGAATTTGAGAAACAATGACTTCTTAGCATTACACTTTGATTATCGGCATAACCATAATTGTCATAATCTATCTATACCTACTTCTCCTCGTTTGTGTGTCAACTCTTCAACCCTTCGTCATCTTGATTTATCACTTAACTGGAATCTTGTTATCAATAGCCTTCAATGGCTTCCCTACATTTCCTCACTGGAATATCTTAACCTCCGTGATAATGATCTTAGCATGGAAACTAATTGGCTTCAATTAGTGACTATGCTTCCATCACTTTCATTCCTCAGTATGCGTGCTTGTCAACTTAAAGACTTGAGCTTGTCTCTCCAGTATGCTAATTTTACTAAACTCGAATTTCTTAGTCTTTCTGCAAATGAATTTAACTCAGAGTTGCCTAAGTGGTTATTCAATCTTAGTTGTGGTATTTATGAGTTAGACCTTAGCTCAAGTTCTCTAATAGGACATCTACCTAAGGACTTGTTAAATCTTCGAGAACTAGAATTCCTGAACATGGAAGACAATAACTTTGATGGACCCATTCCAGATTGGTTAGGTCATTTCAAACATTTAGAAACTCTTATTCTTGGAGTAAACAAATTTTCAGGATCTATTCCCACAAATTTGGGAAATCTATCAACCTTGATTACCTTGGTTGTTGGCTCAAATCCATTGACAGGAGTTGTGACTGAAAGAAATTTTGCCAAATTGTCAAAGTTAAAGGAACTGGGCATATACTCATATGTCGGGTTAACCTTTGATTTTGACTCGGATTGGATTCCACCTTTTCAACTTGAGGAATTAGTACTTGGGTTTTCAAATCCCAACCTTCCTGCGTGGTTCTATACACAGCGATCACTTGAAAGATTAACTATATGGGATTCATCATTTGAGGCTCCAGACAAATTTTGGAATTTGTTATCATCAGTGATTGAACTCGAATTACAAGGCAATTTGATAGACGGGGACATGTCAAATGTGTTGTTGAACTCTACATTCATTGTCATATCATCAAATGGTTTGAAAGGTTGCTTGCCTCAAATATCACCAAATGTGGTTTTTGTCTCATTATCAAATAATTCATTATCAGGAGAATTGTCTCCCCTCTTATGTGGTCATAATGTGTCGAATGGGAAAAACAATTTGTTGTATTTGGACATATCATTGAATAATATATCTGGAGGGCTTACGAATTGTTGGAAGAATTGGAAATCTTTGGTTGCTGTTCACTTGGGAAGCAATAATCTATCAGGAAAGATACCTCCTTCACTGGGCTTCTTATCTAATCTCACCTCACTCCATTTGCATGAGAATAAACTACATGGTCAGATTCCTCTGTCATTGCATAATTGTCACTCTCTGTTGGTCTTTAACGTTCGCAATAACCACTTATCAGGGAACATACCAGATTGGATATCTCAAGGTGTATTGGCTCTCCAATTAAGGTCCAATCATTTTAGTGGTAAAATCTCACCACAAATATGTGAAATGTCTTCCCTCATTGTGTTGGATATTGCACAAAACACTATCTCCGGTGATATACCCACTTGCTTTGGTAATATCAAAACCCTACTTATCAACAATGTCTCACGCCACAAACTTTCTTTTCAATTTCCTTCATCAAGTCCTGGTCGTTACTACTTCAACGATGACAGTCTAGAATTGGTTACTAAAGGTCAAATATTAGAATATGAAGAAAACCTACATTTTATGACCTTAATTGATATGTCAAGTAACAATTTGTCCGGAACAATACCTCCACAGATGTTTAGTCTCATTGTATTGCATTCCTTGAATTTATCCAACAATAAGTTAGCAGGAGAAATACCAAATGAGATTGGAAATATGAAAAACTTGGAATCCCTCGATTTTTCAACAAACCAACTTGGGGGAGAAATTCCTCAGAGCTTATCCACATTGTCCTTTTTGAGTTACTTGAACCTGTCATTCAATGATTTAACAGGCAAAATACCATTAGGCACACAACTTCAGGGATTCAGTGCACTTAGTTACATGGGCAATCATGATCTTTGTGGACCCCCACTTACCAAAATCTGCTTTCAGGATGATAATAACACACAGCTTTTAGACAAAGACGAAAATCAATCTGAATTTTTGCCATGGTTTTATATCGGAATGGAATCCGGATTTGTCACAGGCTTTTTGGGAGTTTGTTGTGTTATTTTCTTAAACAAAAAGTTCAGGTCGTGGTGGTCGTCAACATGAATCCCTTTCATTAAATTCAAAGAAATTGCACAATAATACAGGTCAGTAAAAAAAATTTATACAAATTTTATTTGAATTTATCTTTAATAATAGTTTGTTCTTCACCATTACTAAACTATATATACTTAAGTTCTTCAATTATTTTTTAATTATTGATTATTCTTTATATGTTTTTAAATTATAGTAATATTTATATCTAACTTATTTGTAAACATATATTAATAAAAGTGAATTTAGTTTAGAATGAAAACCATATATTAGTTTTCTCAACTCACATATGTCATAGCGGTATCTTAACTTTTAAGGGTTTTTTTTTGGTAAATTCTATTATCTTTTAAGTTGTTAAACTAGAGTGAGTGAGTAAATCAATTTTCTTTATTTTAGTTCAATTTATTTTCTTATCAAAATTGGGTCGATGAAAAACAATGGTTTTAAAAGTGAAAATATATTAGAATAATGTAAAGAAGAAATATGAATTTAAGATGTTTTATGGTGTATTAAAAATTTTAAGTTGCTAACTTATATGATAATGATAATGAAGCCTTTCCTATTAATTTAGTTATTCTTATAAAATTCTTTCATTATTATATCGTAGGTATTTTTCATTCATCAAAAAGGAAAGGAGTCATGAAGCTTAGGAGAAGAGAACATGGTGGTGTAATTCTTACAAGCAATGTCAGCAGTGATGAACTTAATATTTAAATTTGGTTATTATTAATAGTTGCTGTATTTTGTTTTCTCTTTAAGTTACAGTGATGCTTTTCAACTTTATTCTTTGTTTCCGTTTGTTATGGGTTATGCAAAACTGTTATATATATAAGGGTGTTGATCTTTGTAGCATTTAAGTGAAAGTATATGTTGTATGTTTTATATGGCAAAAGTGGATCTTTCCGTATTAGCTTTTCTTAATATCAAAGCACTAAATATAGGTGGCAGTTTCAATAATTTTTTTTAAAAGTTAATAATGTGATGATCATTCACGAAATACATTATTTGATGAAACAACGTTTGAATTTCCTTGTAAATTTGAATATTTGAATTTCACCTAAGAATTTCGTTGTAAATTTGAATGTTTAGTAGACATTCCGTTGTTTATGGCATTGCGACTTTTACGTTGCAAGTCGGACTTATTCTATCGATTATGCAAGATAAAAAAAATATGTGGATAAAATATTGTTTGGCAAAGAATTAAATGAATAAGTTGAGGCAATATTCCATTGGACATCCATTAATGCAATAAAATCACTTTTTAGACAAACAGATAGTTGCAGATCCATCCAAATTGGGCTTCCTGCAGCTATGGAAGAAATAACAAACACTTTTCGGAGAGGTCAAAGAGGACAGATGGAAAATTTCCCGCCGGTGAACTTCATATTATCCATTAATCCATATATGGTTTTTTCATATTATACCACTTTAACAAATTCATATGTGTATCTGGTTCTCATCATTGTTGAGACGATAAAACAAAACTCCTAACGGTTTTAACTGTTTGTTGTTATAGTTAAATGCTTCTTCTATTATTGTTATATACATTGCATTGTACTTTCATTTCTCTCTCTGTTATTCTTTACTTCTTCTGCATAAATCAGTAGATTACTGTCAAGAGACAACAGTGGTATCCAGAGCTGAAGGTTGCGAAAGCTGGTGAAATTCAGTGACGTCAAAGAACTCAATTCAAGAAGAAAAGGAGGTGTCATCGCCAGATTAATTCATAGCAATCTCCCAATATTTGATGACAAAGATTATGTTGATTGGTGCATAAAAATGGAAGCTATCCTTGGGTTTCAAGAAGTCGACGAGGTGGTGAAGAAAGGACTCCAATAACCTTTGAAAGGTAACACAGAAGAAGTGAAGAAGTTGTACAAAGAAAACAGACGACTTGATTGCAAGGCAAGGATGCTACTGCATCAATGTATTTCTGTCACAATCTTTCAGAAGGTATCGAAAGCTACCACGGCCAAAGAAGTCTGGGATATTCTGCAGGATGGTTATTGAAACTTTGGCAAAGTGAAAAAGATTCGTTTGCAGTCTCTACAACGGCAGTATGAGCTTCTCTGCATGGGGAGCAAGAAACGGTGGTGGAGTATATTAGCAGAATCCAAGTTATGGTTAATGCTATCACTAGTAAAAAATTGGGTTTTTACAGCGCACATTATGCCACGGTTCACTAGAAACCGCAGCATAATGGTGCGCGGTGGCAGTTTTGTAAATAAATCGAAGGAATATGCCGCGGTTCAGAGGGGAACCGCGGCATATACGCCAGTCAACCATCCCCTTTGACGCCAAGTCTGAACAAAAAATTAAATAACAGCGTATATGCCGCGGTTCTCTGGAAAACCGCGGCATATACCCCTGCCAATTTATTGCAGGGGCTGACTGAGTCAGAGAATTTCAGAAGTTACAGGGGTATATGCCGCGGTTCTCAAAGTAACCGCAACCTATTCTCCTACCTGAAATAAATTTAAAATGAATTTGAAATATTTAGAGGAATATATCGCGGTTGCCCGTCGAACCGCGGCATATAGTTTAAAAATAATTTCAAAAATGCCATCTTATACCGCGGTTAAGTAGTGAACCGCGGTAGATTCCCCAGTCAGAGTTAAAAAATAAAACTTTGGAACCGTATCGTCTTGTTCGCGCAGACGCTCGCTGGACTTCGAGTTTTCTTCTCCCGCCGACCACCCATCTCAGTTCCCTCGTTTCTTCACCGTTTAAACTCAAAATTGTTCGGTCATTTCCCATTTTTGACGATAAGAAACAGTTTTAGCCGATCAAAATCGTTTGAAACGCCTGTCATTCCTCTCCGCTGCCATTCCCCTTTGTTGCACCAAGCTTTTTCGCCGCCCCTGTTCCAAGTATTTATGCCCTTTTGCATTCTTAACATGATTTCTTCATTAGTTTTTGCATAATAACAATTGCTATAGTTTTGGTAATGTATGAAATTACTATAGTTTTGGTAACTTTAACAAATTTTGATTTTTTCCCCAAATGTTGAATTCATATACACTAATTAATATGAATTCTCTTTTGCAGGTCTGTTTTTGTGTACATGTTTTTATATGCAGGTCTGTTTTTGTGGTAGTGGATATCACAAAAACAGACCTGCAATTTTAAAAAACTGCAGGGGAATATGCCGCGGTTGTAACCACAACCGCGACATATAGTGGACGAAATTTTTTTTTTTAAAAAAAGGATTTAGGCAGCGGTTCCTTGGACAACCGCGGCATATTCCGCAACCTATATACCGCGGTCATAACCGCGGCCTAAAGTCTCTGACTTACTACCGCGGCTGAATATGCCGCGGTTCGTAAACCGCGACGTATAGTCAAAAATAACCGCGGTAAAAGCCCCTCGCTGCACTAGTGTATGAGAGCATGTGATAAGGTTGTGAAGGACAAAAAGATTGTCGAGAAGATACTTCGAACCTTGACACCACAATATGATCACATTGTGGTTGCTATAGAAGAATGCAAGGATCTTGAGGTAATGAAAGTAGAAGAGTTACATAAGTCCCTTGAAGCACATGAACAAAGGTTGATCCAAAGAAAGAATGCTGAAAATAGTGTGACGCCAAGTACAAATTAGGCGTTGCAAGCTAGGAATAACCAAACTTTCAAAGGTCGTGGGAGAGGAAGAGGGAGATCACGTGGTGGACGCAATGGCGGTAGAAGCACAAAATCATTTGATCAAAAGAGTGAAGACAATGGAGGTGAGCAGAAGAATGGAAGCAGTCGAGGGGGCAGACATTCTAGGGGTAGAAGCAGAAAAGGCTATGATAAGAGAAACATTCCATGTTTCACGTGCAGCAAATATGGTCACTATTCTTCGAAATGTGGGCACAATGAAGATGCGAAGAAAAACAAGAATGGTGAGGCAACAAATCTTGCACAAGAAATAGACGATTCTGAATCTGATCATGTTCTTCTGATGAGCACAACCAAATGGTTGTTTTCTTCTAATCGATCGGGCGTCGATGAAGACGATGGGTTTTTGTTTAAAGACCGAACGGATGAAGACGATTAGTTGCTGTCTAAAAACCGAACGGATGAAGACAATGGGTTGTCATCTAAAGAATGAACGAGATTTGACGATCGGGTGTCGTCTTAAGACCGAACAAATGCGTTGAACAGGTGTGGCTGTATTGCAGAACACGTGTTGTAATCGAGAGCAGCACAACATGCAGATGTGTGTAGTAGTTTCACCGACCACACATCACACTCAAAGGAGGTGAGTCATGCAGCGAATGTTATAGAAGTTGAACGTGTGATGCTGTCAAGTGAACACAATCATGTTGAGGACGATTCGTGCTAGTACTTAGATACTAGATGTTCTAACCACATGACCGAAAGAAGAGAGTGGCTAGTAAATCTTGATCCAATAAAGAAGAGCAATGTGAGATTCACAGATGACAGCACAGTGACAACAAAAGGAGTTGGTATAATACTGATCACGTGCAAGAACGGTGGAGTTGCATACATGGACGACGTGTTGTATGTCCTAACGATGAAGAGTAATATGTTAAGCCTTGGACAACTTCTGGAGAAAGGCTACACCATGTTAATGCATCAAAATATCATAGAAGTGTTTGATAAGAACCAACGACTTGTGATCAAGGCTCCGCTAGCTAAAAATAGGACCTTCAAGGTGAATCTAAACGCAACAACAATACAATGCTTATCTTTGTTGAATTTTGAAGAGGAAAGCTGGGTATGGCATTATAGATTCGGGCATTTGAATTTCAAAAGTTTGAGCTTATTAAACAGCAAAGAGTTGATAAAAGGTGTGCCTTTGATAAACACTCCTAAGAAGATTTGTGAAGGATGTGCTATGGGAAAACATGCCAAAATGAAGTTCAAGAAGTCTGCACCTAAACGAGCGAAGCAGCCACCTAGATTTGAGAAGAAAGGTGAGGAGCGGAAAGTATATAAGCTGAACAAAGCCTTGTACGGGCTCAGACAGGCACCTCGAGCCTGGAATACCCATATCAACTCCTGGCTCATTAAACTTGGATTCCAGAAGTGCACGGTTGAGTTTGGATTCTATGTGAAACAAGTTGAACAACAGGGTGTCTTATTGGTCTGTTTGTATGTTGACGATTTACTTGTAACAGGAAGCTCAACAGAAGCAATTGAAGAATTTAAGATGAAAATGAAAGAAGATTTCGAAATGACTGATCTCAAGAGTCTGGGTTATTTTCTTGGGTTAGAATTTTTGTGAACTTCTAATGGTATGTTTGTGCATCAAAGAAGATATATTAATGAACTCTTGAAGAGATTTGGCATGGAAGGTTGCAACAACGCGAATATACTAGTGATGGCAAATACTAAACTGTCTATCCAAGAAGATGACAGGAAGGTTGATGCTACTTTATTTAAACAAATTGTAGGATCACTCAGGTATGTTTGTAATAGTAGACCTGATATCAGTTATGGTGTTGGGCTGGTAAGTAGATTCATGAGCAATCCCATACAGTCTCATCTTTCTACTGCTAAACACATATTGCGTTATCTAAAAGGAACAACAAATTTTGGTCTCTACTTTCCCAGGAAGACTGACAGTATAAAAGGGGTGTTAAGAGCTTGGAGTGATTCAGATTGGTGTGGAGATCAGATGGATAGAAATAACACATATGGCTACTTGTTTAAATATATGGGAGCATCAGTTTCCTGGTGTTCAAAGAAGCAGGACGTTGTAGCACTCTCATCTTGTGAAGCCGAGTATATAGCTTCAGCTGAGACTGCATGCCTGTGTGCTTGGTTAGAGACAATTCTAGACGAGTTGAAGATTGAATGTTGCAAGCCAATACAACTATTGATAGATGACAGATCAACCATCAACTTATCTAGGAATCCCGTTTCACATGGCAGGAGCAAACATATAGAGACCAAGTTCCATTATCTGAGAGAACAAGTTGGCAAAGGAAGACTGGAACTTGTGTACTGTCCCACAGGAGAACAAATCGCAGACATCTTCACTAAAGCTCTAAGGCAAAACAGATTTGAAAAGCTGAGAAATTATCTCGGAGTTAAATCTATAAAGAGTTTAGTTTTAAAGGGGTGTGTTGAGACTGTAAAACAAAACTCCTAACGATTTTAACTGTTTGTTGTTACAGTTAAATACTTCTTCGACTGTTGTTATATACATTGCATTGTACTTTCATTTTTTGGTTAATAAGAAATAACTACACTCGTTTCTCTCCCTCTCTGTTATTATTTACTTCTTCTGCATAATTCAGTAGATTACTGTCAAGAGACAACAATCATAAGCATTATTGGATTGGACCAAACAACAAAAGCAAGAAGGCAATTATTCTCACATATCGATAGAGTAAAATCTATGCAATAATTGGATCGATCACAACTATTTTCTACATCAAAAGGAAACAAAGTGTTTCTCGTATTGAGCTTTTTCATTTGTTGCAATCACTAGTATAAAAATGAACTTTTAACGTGTCTGATAGGCTTTAATTTTGACGAAAACAAAGCATAAAAATGCACAGTATCATTTTTGTAAATTTTGTAAATTTATAGGTCTCGTTATGAAAAAATCAAGATCATATGACCCCTTTTGGCATCATTTAACAAACAACCAAAACATAAAAGGTGGACCACATCTGCACAAGTTTAAAATTTTCACATTAATACAGATTGATCAAGACCTATGGCCTCGATTATTCTCATAATCGATGTCACAGGATCCTGACATTCCTCAATGCAAAGAGATTATGTCAGACTTTTCAGTTTGCGAACAAGTTTATGTTCTCATAACAGATGTCAGGGTCTTGACATTCCCCATACAAAAAGATTATGTCAGGCTTTTTAGATTCTAAACCGGTCTATGGTCTCGGTTCTTTACCATAAAGTCTTGACTTTACACCCAATAGAAGGAACTTTCAGACTGTTTGTATTCTGAAAGGACGTCATGGCCTCAGTTGTTTTGAGAATTGGGGCCATATACCTCTTTTGCTTCAATTTTAGAAATAGGATTCTTGTTCAAGTTTATGGGAGCACCAATCTTTTGATGCAGCAAAAAGCAACAAGTTCTGGTATTATTTACATGTGAGGCAAAATATATAGCTAACTCTTCTGTTGCATGCCAAACTGTGTGGCTTGATTCCATCCTGACAACAATGAAATTAAATTAAAAGACTCATCTAAGCGTTTGTTAATAATAAATCAACAATAAATTTTATTAATAATCCCTTGTCACATGGGAAGAATAAATACATAGAAACCATATTTCATTTTCCAATAAAGCAAGTTAACAATGGAAAGGACAAATTTGAAAGTCAAAGAAGTGGGTTAGACAACTCTTTCTCAGGTGTAAATGTAAAACCATATACACAAAAACATTGTTTCTTTATATGTGTATTCTCTTGTTTTTCTCTTCCAAACCAACAATAAGAAATTAATACAAAAGAAAGGAATCAGAGTAAAAATGCATGAGAGCTCTTCAATTGAAGAGCAATGATATCATTTTAAACCCATGTGACTTAATGCAATCTTAGACAACATACTCTAAGGTGAGGAATAAATATGATTTTGGAAGAAGAAGAAGGCAAGGAGAGATAAGTGAAAAATGTATTTCATATAACAGAAGAATGATACAACTTGATTGTTTTAATAAAGGGCAAAACCAATGTTTTATATAGAAATAAAACAGAAGAAACGTGCATGAAAAAAAAATATAAACATGCAGTCGCGCTCAGCGGATGAACGGCAACACTGGGTGAAATCAGTTCAATGAGGAATTTTCTAAATTCTGAGAATACACACACGAAAATTTAACCTTTCTTTATAAATAATTTTTTTAATTATGTGAGGGTTAAAACCTATTGCTTCGTTAGTTACATACATATAAACATGTTTAAATGTGTAAGTATTGTTTTGTAATAATCTTTTTATTTATAAAACGTTAAAAATGTTTGCAACTTTAGTTTTACTAATGGAAAAACGAAATTGAATAAAATTTAAAAGATAAAAAAATTAAATTTGTTTTTTTTAAATATAAATAAAAGATCAAAATAAATCAAAAACAAAAGAAAAAAAATATTTTATTTTTTCTTACATTCTCGTGTCTAGATATTTGAATTTGTTTTGGAAACAGTGCGCATTTCCAAAAGAACGATGACCATTTGAATCTCAATTCAGCACTGCAGCGTGAAGCCAAAATGGAGCATCAATACCACCAAGCAACAGATGGGCTTTTGAACCTTTTCACAAAGGCCAATCACGATCTCTCTACAGTTCACCATCGCCTCGAAAAGGAGTTTCTGCAGGTTTACCCTGACAATGTAAGCACAACGACCCATCTCTGTTTTCACAGTTTTCTGTGTACCCTCATTCACATTTCTTCGATTCCTTGCTAAATCCAATCATGGGCACCTCCAAGTTGGTACCTTTATGCTTAAAACTGAATTGGGTTTTGCAGGCTAACCCCATGAAGCTGGTTTCTAGAATCAAGAAGCTTCAGGATGATATAGCAACCTTGAAGGGGCAGTGCCATGAGCTTCTGGCTGCTAAGCAGGTACTTTATTGTTAAATTATTCTTCATTGTTATGCCTTCTGTTGGGTTCTATAGATTTGAATTGCTGCAAGGTATATTTGATTGGTATTGATACCTAAAGTTTTAGATTAAGAACGATGTTGCAGTTGCGGTGACTCCAAAAATCTTGACATGTGGCTAAAATTGCGGCTGCATACTTTTTTGTTGAAACCATTGTTGTACCTATGTATGCTTATAAAGATGAACAACACCTGTGTTTTGAATTTGATGTTGGTTGTTCACTTGTGCAGGATTTGATTGATCAGGCTCAGAGAATTCTGGTGGAGAACAGGAATTTGGTGCAGCGAATGCAACCATCCATGGGCATCTTCTCCACTGGTGAAGATGATGCTGCATTCACTAACTTCAAACAGGTATTGTGAATGTGTGTGTCTTTTTGTTTTAATTGGTTTTTTAAGTTGGTTCCTCAATTTAAATGAATAAACCAATGAAATTATGTGTGAGAGAGTGAGGAAATTGGCGTGTATCTTTTTTAATTGATTTTTTAAGTTAGTCTGTCAACTTCTTTGTGCAAACGGTTAAATATATTGCGACTTATGTTAATTAGGGATACGTGTCCTTATGTTAATTATATTATTTTTATATATTCATTTGTATTTTGGCTTAGCCAACATTCTCTTTATTATAAATATATTACCCTATGTGTATTTTCTACATAAGGGAGATGAGTCTTATATCTAGTTTTTTACTATATTCAACATGATATCTAGAGCTTAGGGTTTATTGGCTTTTTTTTTCTTCGCCTCTGCCATTGCAACCGTCGCCGCTAGTTGTCGTCAGTATTGTCGGAGTATTAGTTCAGACCGACAACTAGATGGTTTTGATCATCTCGGCCAGGTGACCTCCACACTGCAAGAATTGCTGTCATTGGAGCAACCACGCGCCCTCATGTGCTGTTCAAAGTTCCGCCTTTGTTTGTTTTGCCACTGAGCATGGTTGTGTGTCGTGACCCCTCTTTACAGCCACCACCTGTGCCGAGATTGCCTCTTCATATCCGGCCTCGTTGATTTGATTAGACCTCTTTGGTGTTTAGGTTTTTTCTCTCTCTTCTTCCATGGCGTCTTCCTTTGCCTCTTCTTCCGATTTCTCTTCTGCCACTAGTATGTCTGACATGTCAGTTTTTACTAACTATGTCAATGTGCACTTGCCAATTGATAAGTTAGATGATACTAATTATGTGACTTGGACATTGAACATTGAACATTGAACATTGAACATTAAACTTTGGCTTGATAGTCAGGGGTATCTTGATCATCTTACTCAAAAAAGTGATTGATATTGCTCTTGGTGACTTGATATCTTGGAAGAGCAAGAAACAAAGTGTTATGGCAAGATCTAGTGCAGAAACAGAATATAGAGCTATGACCTCGGTTACTTGTGAACTTGTTTGGCATAAGCAATTGCTTAGAGAGTTACAATTGGGAGATGTCACTCAAATGACACTTATATATGACAATCAGGTTGCTCTTCATATCAGTTCTAATCTTGTCTTTCACGAAAGGACCAAACACATTAAGAATGGCTGCCATTTCATTTGAGAGAAGATTGTATCTAGAGACTTAAAGACCAAGTTTGTAAACTCAAATGATCAATTAACATACATTTTCACTAAGTCGAGGACTGAGAATTGATTATATTTGTAACAAGCTTGGCATATATGATTTATATACACCAGCTTGAGGGAGAATGTTAGATATATTTCGTTTTATGTTAATTAGGGAAACATGTCCCTATGTTAAATATGTTATTTGTATGTATTTATTTGTATTTGGGCTTAGCCCACATTCTCTTTGTTATAAATACATTACCTTATGTATATTTTCTACACAACGGAAATTAACCCTATACCTAGTTTTTCACTATATTCAACACAGACAAATTAATGAAAATGTGAGTGACTGTGTATCATTTCCTTTTTACTTTTTTAAAGTTAACACCTCAGTGTCTTTAAACAAGTAATGAAATTTCCTATATTGGATGTGCATTTTTCTCATGAATTACTGAGAAGTGCATAATGGTTCATTTAGACTCTCAAGGAGTTTTAGTTCAAAGGATAGAGTATCTGTGCTAGCTCTTGATTTCATAAGGGAATAAAAATATATAGTTCAAAACAGAAAATGTAGTATCTTCCATTTGAAGG
Source organism: Vigna umbellata (assembly GCF_029865625.1). NCBI lineage: Eukaryota > Viridiplantae > Streptophyta > Magnoliopsida > Fabales > Fabaceae > Vigna > Vigna umbellata. Next base: position 20,540,855 of record NC_142165.1, on the reverse strand, counting down.
TATCAAAATGGGGCATGATGGTAATTTGTGAGGTATATCTTTGCTATTATCAATGGTTGCCTATTTTCCAAATGGTGTTTCTAGTGTTTACACCGTTTGCCAGCAAGCAACCAAGATAAATCAAATTAGGGGCTTTGCTTTTAATTTTACCCAAGCAAAATTGGGTAGATTTCATGTTGCTTTGCCTACATAACCAAGTTTATTTTTGGTTGAGTTGGTGGAACGTGTAAACGTAGAAAAGGGAGGATAGAGGAAAACTATACATTCTCATTCTGTTTACGTTTTCTTGCATTTCTGTCATACCATCCCGGTGTACAGTATTTTCTTCCCAAATTTTGTATGTCATCACTTTTCACCCGGTCAGTCAAACAGAAACTAAGTGCATTTGCTATGGTATTTTACACAATTTTAACTGATTTTGCAGGTAATTGAAGAATGGACAGCTCAAGTAAGATCCAAAACAGGTTCGGAGTTGGAGGGATTTATTATCTTGAGAGTTTTCCATACATTAAATTTAACCTTATTTAATGGATATTTGTGTCATTGTTCTTGTAGTGACAAAATTTACCCGATGCCAATGTATTGGTTTGAATTAAATATATATTTTACTCAATATCTTTTAGTCTTTGAACTATTGAAAGAGGATACTATGTTGTGGTCTGGATCAGTTCCACTATCTTAGAAGCGGGGATTGATGTGGTGAGGAAAGGGGAATGGAGTTGAATAGACATCAAATGTGAGGAGTGCAATGACTAAAAAAGGGGAAAATGAGCTTGGGTTAGAGTGTATTGTTGAGTCTCCAACTACCACTTCAGGCTCAAGGTTGTGAGACAGTTGTTTTTGAGCCTTGGAAGGGACAGCTTGGGCTTGTTGTAGTGGGGCAACTGCATATAGCGCTAGAGGTAGAGTGTGGGATTGAAGAAGAATATGGAATATTATTCTCAATGAACACAATTGTCATGAGCTAGTTCTTGCAGAAACTTAAGCTGTTACCTATTAACTGAAGTTTATGATTGGTTTTATACCTAAAATTTTGTCACATGCATGAGCCCTTCAGACTTGAAGCATGGATAATGCTCAAACTCACTGTCTGTCGTGCCAAAATTCAACTTTAATATTTAGAAAAACGGGTAATGTGTCAAGAACTAATTCTCCCAAAAGCTTAACCTATTAGGTGAAGGGTTTTTATTATTTATATATCTAATAATAATGAACAAGAACAGAAGTTATATCTTCTTAAGAGTCCAGTTCGAGATCCCTCAAACCTCAATACAATGCCATTCCTTTCCTGATCTATACACCGGAGTCATGGAGCTAGTTATGTAATTATATATATGAGTGACCTTTTCATATTGCCAAAAGCTAGCTCCTATTTGTACCATCTGTACAAATATTATCGTAGTTGAGATGTTAAGACAGTTATTGCTGTTGTCATCTCACTTCTACTGAATCATTTTGTTGCACTCGTTTTAATGCCTCAACGTGAAAAAGTCACATTCCCACAAATGATGCAGCTCCTACTAATTTCTCTGGAAGTTAAGTGAAATTGTCTTAGCTCATCCCTTACAAAACTAGCTTATAAGGTAAAGTTTACACTTACTATAATATGGTTATATGCAGGTAGTATGATAGGTTCAATAAATTTGACTAGAATAGGCTCTAATATTATATTAGAAAGTGAGTTTTGGCTTAACTCAATCCTAGAAAATTGGCTTAAAAGGTGAGGATTACTCCAACTTAAATATTATAATTTTGTACTATTTCTAGTCAACATGGAACTTTGGTTTTTCCCAAGAATTTGTTTCATTTAATTAACAAGTTTCCTTGATAAAATGCCACCTAGACCTCAAGTTTGATGTTAGGAATCAGAAAAACCCCACATTCAAAAGGGGCTTTGATAGGATATAATGTGATAGGATATAATGGGTGCAGGATAGAAGGAAACAATTTAGGAATTAGTTGTTAGTTGGTTAGTTGGTTGGGGGGCCTTTATAAGAAGACAGGGAGGTCTTGTGTCAGGGGAGTTTCTGATATTAGTGTATAGATAGGAGGGTGTTTCAGTGGAGGGAGAGTGCTCCCTTGAGAGTTGGATGTTGTACATTTGTATTCTGGTTCATCAGAGTAATAGATAGACTTTTTCTCTAGTATTCTCTCTGTATACTGTTTTAGTGATAGATAGATTTCTTGACCAAAGAAGTCTAAAAATCGGTTCGACCTGCCGGATCTAGAAAAGGGAAAAGAATGGAAGGAAGAATCAGCGCAGTAGAAAGGGCGTTAGAAGAACTAAAAGAGGGTCATCAAGAACTGAAGGAGATGTTCAGATATTTTATGAAAAACTCCAAGAATTTAGACAAGAATTTGGAGGGCAGTCAAGGGTCGGTGAATGGGGAAAGAAGGGGAAGGAAGGACGAGGTTAAGGAGGTGATGGAAGAAAGAGTAAATACTTTGGAGAAAGGGGCCAGCAAACAAGGAAGACCCATAACAGAAAAAAAAAAGACAGTGTGCAAGAAAAAAAAAAGAAATCGTCCAAGAAAAGAAAGACATGCTGCAGGAACGCATAAATCATGGAAGGGGCTCAAAAGGAAGTGAGAAATCTGTCATGAAAGAAAAGAAAGAGGGAAAAACGGGATTGACTGCTGAGAAAGTTGCAAAAGTTGTTGTTTTTAGTGGAGATAGTGTGGTAGGTTGTGGTGTGTATGTCAAAACAATGAAGAAGGGGGAAGAATTGTTGAAGCCTGGGGTTAAAACAGTGGTGTCAAGGAGTGACCCAGCTGTGGTCTGGGTGTCCATGGGTGCATCCACTAGGGCTGTTATAGATCCATATCTTGAAATTATTGATGTTATAACACCTACAGATCTAGCTTCTAACAATGGCCACAAAGGAATTTCAAGGTTTCTTACAAAATCTTTATTAACTAGCCATCTTGTATTATTCACAATGGTGGAAGGTAAAGATGTTAGGAAATAAACTTCAAGAATGGAAGCAGTGCAAACAGTTTCAGAGCGAATTGCGATTCTTGTGCTTTACAATGTAAGAGGTCACCAGGTCAGAAAGCAGTATAGAACAGTCATATGGTCCATGGGAATCTTGGAAAATAAGTAGTTCTTATTAATGGAATAGAAGGAGTCAATAATTCTCTCATCTCGACCACCACCTAAGCCTCCAGACTTCAATTGGAGGGCAGTAGCCAGTGGGTTCCCTTCATATGATAACACATTGATGAAGAAGAGCCATGAGATCAAGCTTCACGGTTCCAACCTTGAGAACAAGGTTGTTCTGCAGTGGGGTGTAATGATAGGATATAATGTGATAGGATATAATGGGTGCAGGACAGAAGGAAACAATTTAGGAATTTGTTGTTAGTTGGTTAGTTGGTTGGGGGGCCTTTATAAGAAGAAAGGAAGGTATTATGTCAGGGGAGCTTTTGATATTAGTGTATAGACACGAGGGTGTTCCTACGGAGGGAGAGTGCTCCCCTGAGAGTTGGATGTTGTACATTTGTATTCTGGTTCATCAAAGTAATAAACAAACTTTTTGTCCAATATTTTGTGTGTGTACTGTTTTGAGTGATACATAGATTTCTTGACCAAAGAAGTCTATCAGGCTTCCTCTTGTGGCATACTTCTGTCCAATCCCTCCTGCATCTGCCTTAGCTCAGTTGTTACTTGTGGGATCATTTGTGTTGAGAGGGCTCTTCTAGTAGAGACATGTTGTAATTTGAGATAATATCTTTAGAATCTTCCTAACTAGAGGAAATAGATATATAATCTTTTATTTTATTTTACATTCCTAGTTTTCCCATTCCCCTTTTTAGGAGAATTAGATTATTACAAATAGAGAGTATTAGAATGTATTTTTTATGATTGAGAATAATAAATTAGTCTTATTTTCAACTTGGTATCAGAGCCTGTTTGATCCGCTTCCGCTGTCTTTGCTGTCTGCTGGTGGCCCCCTAAAAGTCTCTTCTTTAACATGTGTTTTTAATGGGCTCCAATTGCCCTAGTCAAGTTCTGCCTTAGAATTCTGGCCTTTTTTTCCAGTATTACCAAATAGAGAGTTCTTATTTCTTTTCTTCTCCCTGACTTCATATCTCTCTTGGCACATATCAGTCAACCACGCGCCAGGGCTCACCAAAAGTAAGCTTCTTTGGATGAGTTTCGCCCTCTTTTTGGGTCGCTGAGGAAGCTTGCACCCCTTCATGGCCAGAAAATCTTCCTCTTTCTCCTTCCTTGAAAGAGTGATGTAAAGCTTCGGCCACACTAGGGCTCCCGTTGTTACTGTCGCCGGCGATTTTTCCGCTCTCCTCAACCGAACCCCTCGTCGTGTAGTACCGGTCCTCCTTCTCTGGCGACGCTGATTTCCTGGTCTCGCCGAACAACGACCGGATCTCTCCGTTGTGCACCGCTGCTCTCCGCCGTCGACCATCGTCTGCCGTCAACCACCTTTGCACTTTCGTCCGATGACCAGCGGATCTGGACCGCCTTGAGCGACGGCCAACCCCGTCGGAGTCAGGACCAGACTCCACTCAACGCGCCTCCACGCGCCGCCTTTCTTCAGCTGGTCTCAGGTGCGTGTTTGTCACGCGCCGCCTTCTTGGTGTCGGAATTGCAACACGCCGCTACCGGTCATGTCACCGGACCTCCATCTCTCTGTTCTGACCCTCCATAGCAGCCATGGCTGCCATCTTCGTTGTCTTCACAGCATCTTCGTCTTCTCAAAGCACACTTCCGCATCGCCGAACCTCCTCTCATTTCTGCGTTCTGGTTTGGTCTTTCATCCTACCCTTTGTTGTTCTCTTCGTTGCTTTGATGCCGCTGATGCCACAGTCGGCGCCGGCGCAGTCAACCGCCGCTACAGTCAGTCGCTGCCACCACAGACAGGAGTCGCGCCGCTTTGCGAGCTACTGTCAATCTCTCTGCAACCCTTGACCAGTCTTTTGATCTTCAGGGGTTCCACCTCCAATCCAACTTGGAGGAGTTGGAATCCATGTACGCTTCTTCTTGGGACCAAGCGATCGCTCTTCCTTTCCTTGCTGCTCCGTTGATTCAACTTGTGAGCCATTGATGTGTCTCCACCATCTGGTTACAATTCCGTGATTCTCTCTTGCAAGTGTTCTCCTATCACAGGAAAACAGACTCGGCTGTTTCCTGTCTGCACCACTTAATTCACTTTCTTGCCGGGTTGACGTGTTCAAGGTTGGGGGATCTCAATAGACCCCGGACTCTTTGGACGCCACTGCCTCACTTTATTAGTCTTTTGATGCCATAATAAGTTCTAAGTGTTTTGCTTTCTGCCATGTGAAAGGATCTTTGCTCCGCCAATGCCTTGTTGTAACAGCTCATTGAGAGTTGTTCTATGAGACCACTCGCTGATTTGACTCGTTCGATGTTAGGGGTTTCAGATTTGTCCCCAAGTACGAATCGGTTCTCACCCGTTCTTTCACCTTCACGTCATTGACGTGTGTTCAATCGTGAGGGGAAGAAAAGTTTCAGCCGCTGTAGGGTAGTGTAGACCCTGCAGGTGTATTGTTGTTTCAGTCGCTGTAGGGTGGTTAAGTCCCTACAAGATTGTTGTTGTTAGCCGTTGCAGAAAAGTTCAGTTCCTGCACGTTTGTTGTGTTCAGGGCAATTAAAGTCCCTGAAGGTTTGTTGTTGTTCAGGGCAGTTAAGTCCTTGAAGGTTTGTTGTTGTTCAGGACAGTTAAGTTCCTGAAGGTTTGTTGCTGTTCAGGATAGTTAAGTCCTTGAAGGTTCGTTGTTGTTAGGGCAGTTAAGTCTCTAAAGGTTCGTTGTTGTTAGGGCAGTTAAGTCCCTAAACGTTTGTTGTTGTTAGGGCAGTTAAGTCCCTAAAGGTTCATTACTGTTAGCCTTTGAATGCCTCCCATATGTTACTCATGGAAATCAAGTTCTTGAAGCTTTGTTGCTGTTTGCCACTATTGATGGCAATTTAGTCCCTGCAGTTTGTTGCGATTCACCACTACAGTCCTTCATCCATTCTTCCAGTTTGTTGCTACAAGTCATCATCCATTGTTAATGGAAATCTCTCTTGCCCATTGTTGTCAGTTTCATGGTGCTAGTTCGCTCTTGTCCATTGCTGTCCAAGTTGAAGTTTCATGGTGCAAGTTCGCTTTTGTCCATTGCTATCCAAGTTGAAGTTTCATGGTGCAAGTTCACGGTTGTTCATTGTTGTCCATTATTCTCCATATGATGCTGAGGAGTCTCTTGCGCTATAGTTGTTTGTGTGTGCAATTTGGTTTATTGACATTATCTCTGATTGGGTTTGTCTATTCCAAGCTTGGTTCATACAATATTGTACGATCCAGCTTGAGGGGGAGCGTTGTAATTTGAGATAATATCTTTAGAATCTTCCTAATTAGAGGAAATAAATATATAATTTTTTATTTTATTTTACTTTCCTAATTTCCCTATTTCTCTTTTTAGGAGAATTAGATTATTATAAATAGAGAGTATCATAATGTATTTTTTATGATTGAGAATAATAAATTAGTCTTATTTAGTGTTGAAAAGCCTTCTTTGAAAATCCTTTAGAAAGGAAACACTGAATACTGGATGAACCAGGTTTTCTTATTTCGACAGTGATTCCTGCTTGTACGAGCACAGTTCAGTAGAGCCAACTTTCCGTCTTGTACCTCTTATCTCCTTTTGCCAGAAGTCCTTTTTCCCCATTTGAGACTATTATGGGCTTTCTCAAATGAATTTGTCAATAACCAATTAGAGAGAAAAATGGAGAAGGAAAAAAAAAGGAAATTAGCACTCTACAAGTTAAAATTAAATTGTTGAAAAGCATCTTTTAGAGAAGTTAATGTGAAAAATCATCTGTAAGTTAGTATATGCTAAAGTTAATTTTTAATTTATGAAATAAATTTAATTTGTTTACATACTTTTTTCTTCTGTAAGGACTTAATGGGAAAATGTATCCTAGTAGACCCTTTGTCTTGATTGCTTGCGTAATTTATTTAGATTATGCCTCTGCCATTGGTTATGTGCCTAGAAAATAGCCAGGTAGTGGCTGTGGTTGGAAGTCTTACGATGCCTAATTAGGTGAAGAGTACATCAATGAAGGGATGGTTTGTTTCAGAGTTATGTCCACGGTGACATTGTAGGGAAGGACTATCCAAGCATTTTGAACGACTAATACAAATCTGGTTTATCATACTGTGACATTAGATAATTACCATGCATGACACTGCAAGAATTCAGAAATAGATAATATGATCTTAGGTAATTGCTGCTAGAATTCTGGAAAAAATGAATTTCTGCGAATGTGTTGAATGCAGGGAATGAGACACATGATGCTGATTCTGGAGATATCAACAAACTGCTTTTCTCTGCTATAGTTCAAAGTAACTGATCTGCTATCACCAGGATAGTAATGTAGTATGCATCTAGCAGTTTACTTAAAATGTAAAGAAACAGAGTCAGGGTAGTGAAAGTAAATCATTAATTGAATTGCATTATTCAACATATATATTGCATGCAAACGTTACACTAAAAGGATAAACAAGTTAAACGCTTCACGTATATTTTTGTATTTAGAGATTTAGCTTGAGCCAAGAAGCTTAATTGTAGAAGTGACAGGGTCACTAAATGTTGATTTATGCAGGTATGATGTGTTTGATTAAATTTGACTTGTGTGAGATATGTTGAGTATTTTGGACCGTCTAATTTATGATCAATTGAGTCTAATTTGTTCAATTTGATGTTATTTTGAACTAAATGTATCAATTTTGACATAATAAATGAAGAGAAAAAGGCAATCTGAGTCAATTTGATCAATTGATTTGTCCTTAGAGTGTTCTGAATTATATAGACTCGCTAAGTGAGACATTCTCTCATTGGGCAGAATTGATTTGTTTAAAATTCAGAGAGCATTGCTTGGTAGACAAGCCTTAGAATATTATATAATTTTATTGTGATAATAACTTAAATAGTATGACAAGGGCAAAGTTTTCAGTTTGGTTCCATGTACGAGTTTAACAGAAGTAGAGTTAAATGTTTGTGATAATCATTGTTTTATTTAAGTCCAACCTCTATTTATAATTAATCTCTATAATCACCTTTTTAATTTAATTTACTTTTGTAAAAATGTATCTCTTTTTCCTTAGCAATATTGATATACAATATTTTTTATAATAGAGGTAAATAATTTTTCTTCAATTTTAATTTTTTTTAACTAACCTTTAATATATTAAAGCATAAAAATATCAAAATATAAACTAATAAAAGTAACATTTAATGTTTAATCAATTAACTTACGTCATATTGACCTTAGAACATACTCGGAAGGCATTATTTTATTTATATTTTACTTTTCTTTACAATGGATTACTTCTTTTAGTTATTTTTTAAAGACTATTTTGTTTTTCTTAGTTTTTTTAAATATTTTTTTCGTTTTCTCTGTTTTATTTTATTTAACAACTACATTATTTTAATTGGCTATCGATGAAAAATGTTGTAATACATCTGAACTTATCGATAATAAACCAAAATTTAAAAATTAATTAAATATATTCATTTTTCATAATAACTAAAATTCCATCTACATATATATACTATAATTAATAGTACCTACTGCATTAGTAATTTTTTTACATTGTCAATTAATCATAAATCGTTATTAATATAAATTTTAACATCGTTATTATAAAATTTAACAAATTTATTATATATAATAGCTTACAATTGGACGATAATAGAATTTTATTTAAAATACCCTATGCATAAAATGCTTTTAGAAAAAAAGTAATAAAGAGAAACTTCTTTATTTTTTCTTTGAATAAGAGTAAGTGCATGATATCCACATTTTGGGGGTGGTGAGTGAGAAGGTGTGAACCCATAAGCCATGGTGGAAAGTTTTGGACGGCAATGGCTTGAGGGGTCAACTATTCATGCGTATGCGTAGTGCATTACAAACACATGCCAATCTCATGTCTCTCAAAACAATGCAATAATCTATCTGAAGAAAGAGTCTTATAACCACGTGTTATAGGCTTGGACGGAAGATGTTATTTATTCATAGTGGAAAACATCAACCCAATTTTATTAATTGGAAAATCTTTCAACCAATACTAATTATACCTATTTTTTAACAATAAAAAAAGTCAAAATTGATTTAAAAATAGATAATAATTAGAAATAATTTGATTTGTTTCCAAATTGTTTTGATTTATCACATGTACATAAGTACAAAAAGGATTTGGGATAAACTTTCCTTGTTTTGAAGCTGTCATCATCTGTTGAAGGACTAACTACTCTCACCTTACCCTTCAACCGACCACCAAGGGCACTCTATAAATCATTCTCGTACAATGTCGCAACAAACCTCGTACCGCGCTAACCCAAACCAAACCTTCAATCAAAAACCCACCTTTGCTCAACGCTGAAACCGTGCCTGCATTACCAAGTTCCTTGCGTTGCTTCACTCGCACGTGACGTGGCACTCCTCCATTGGCTCGTGACGTGACAAGCACCTTCCCAGTGTCCTCAACCCAATCCACATGACACAACCCACACCACACCATACAACAAAAATGACTCAAACAAAACTCCAATAATACTCTATAGTCTACGTTCTTTGCTCAATGTTTCTTCCTCTCTCAAAATTCTCAACCAATTTTGTTGATAGTGTTAGGAACAATTGGTAACGATTACTACTGATTGGTAACAGTTTGAAGCCAGAATGAACAACGGTGTTAGGCAAGAATCCAGTGTGCTTCTCGATTTGGCATCCCACGTCAATCGCTTCGCCTTCGATCATTTTCGCACCGACACCGCTGTGCAATCCAGTTTCCTGCGCTTCAATGGCGGGGCGGGAGCCAAACGCGGCGTTTCGCTGAGGGTGGGGGCGGCTGGAGTTAGGGTCCGGAATATTTTGAGCGAGTTTAATAGAGCAGTTAGGTTTCACTGCGAGAAGATCCCGATTGGGTTCGCCTCGCTGCGAGTCGCGGAGGGCGACGGTGGTGGTGGTGGCTGTGACGGGGACGGGGACGGGGATGGAAGTGGGGTTAGAGTGGATGAGTGTGGCGGGGTGGAGAATGAGGGGCTTCGCGGGAACGGCGTGGGGGGTGAGAGGCCCAAAAAAGTTTTGATTTTGATGAGTGACACTGGTGGTGGGCATCGAGCTTCCGCTGAAGCTATCAAGGCTGCTTTCTATGAAGAATTTGGAGATGATTACCAGGTTTGGTTTGGTATACTCTTTTTTTATGCAATGGGAATAGTATGAGATGTTTCTTTATTAAAAGAAGTAGGGGGGAAATTGTCATGACTGTTTTTGTTTAGTTTAAGTAAAAATAATCTTCTTGAAATGACGTAGAAAGAGTTTATGAGTATCACTGAGCTCATGAGTGATTTAAGGTTGTTTCCACTTATTTAGTAGTTCAGAATTTGAGTGCTGGGTATACAACTCATTCAAATACTTGAAAAAGAAGAGAACTTTGTGGCCTGTAATGATTCTACCTGGCTCGAGGAAGATTGTGCTGTGTGAAGTATACATGTGGATTTTGCACAAGAAAGAGTTTAACATGAGTTTTATGTCATTTTTATAAGCTCGAATAAGTTGTCTAGAAGCACTTCCAAACACCCTTAATTGTAAGTTAATGATGATAGCGTTAGGACCAAATTGGATATTTTGCCTTTCTAAGGTGATGAGAGGTTATAAAAAGTGCTTATGTGATTACCAAACATGTATATCAACTTGAAATGGAGGTTGTTTGCGCTTAACCAGCGACCTTGTTTTTAGCTCTGCGTATTGAATTGCTTCAAATACTGGTTGAAAGAGAGCTTTATTGCTCACAGTGGTTCTACGTAACTTAAGCAAGACATCCTCCCTTGGAGGATCCCTGTGGTTTCCCACACAGAAAAAAGAGTTTGAGTTATGTCATTTGACTGAGCTCAAATATGTTGTCTAGAAGCTCTTCCAAATACCCTCTAATTGCGAGTTAATGATGATGACTTTAGGAATGGTTGCTTGTTTAAGGTGATGGGAGGTTAGAGGGGAATCACATGAAAGGATGCGTGAATGTATGTATATTTTTTGTCAGGTTTTGTGTTCTCAGTTTGGGGTTCATGGTACAGGTTTTCGTTACTGATTTGTGGGCTGATCACACACCTTGGCCGTTCAACCAACTTCCCAGGAGCTATAGCTTTTTGGTGAAGCACGGGCCATTGTGGAAGATGACTTACTATGGAACTGCCCCACGAGTTGTGCACCAGTCTAATTTTGCAGCAACTGGAACTTTCATAGCTCGGTGAGGATTTGGTTGCCTTCATGCTACAATTCCTACTCTTATTTTTTGACAAATTACTTCAATGAGTAAGAAAACCGATGCATTCATTGAATATAGTTGATAGGTATGCAAAATGATGCATATGTGCTAGTCCAGGCTCCATGCATATACTGGTATAGCATTCTCCCTGTCTTTCTAGTTGGAAGTTTTCTTTTGATCATTAAATTTATAAGTTATACAATAATAGTTTCATTATTTTTGTAGTTGTGGGAATAGATTGTGCTTGCTTTGATTCATTTATTTCTGTTTCCATATTTATTTAGGTTAAAGCATAATTTTATATTACTTGATTCTCTCAAGAAAAAGATAGTATGGTAATTTGGTAGTATTTCAGGGTGGTTCTAATTTGGTATTCATGTTCTGTAAATGTTATTCTGTAATCTGGATAGATTGACCTCTGGTTACTTACAGCTCCCAATGTTCATTAACTTTTCTGCATCTTTTGTTTCACAATATGGTTCCTTGCGCATATGCAGTATCACATTCATTAATGCCCTTTATATCTCATCTCAAATACAGTATAACATCGCATGTCATAGTTAAACCATCCATTCTCTTTTTACAGTGAGGTTGCTAAAGGTCTAATGAAATATCAGCCAGATATAATAATCAGTGTGCATCCATTGATGCAGCACGTTCCACTTCGAATTTTGAGGTCAAAGGGTCTTTTAGATAAGATTGTTTTTACTACAGTTATCACAGATTTAAGCACATGCCATCCAACGTGGTTAGTTCTATTTTTTTATTATTTCCTTTTCAAAAAATATTATCTATCTAGAATTTTATTTTGACGTCCTATTTCTTGTTTTCTTTAGGTTTCATAAGCTCGTAACTAGATGCTATTGTCCTACGACAGATGTTGCGCAAAGGGCATTGAAAGCAGGATTGCAGCAATCCCAAATAAAGATTTTTGGTCTACCTGTCCGGCCTTCCTTTGTTAAGCCTGTCCGGCCAAAGGTGTCATTCTTATAGCCATTACTTGAATTATTGGCAAGTTTACTAACAATTCTGTAATTGTGACACGGGATGATGTGTTATATATACTATTATCAAATGAATGCCTCTGAACTGTTTGAAATCCTGTGATAGGATAGTAGGAATAGTAATTTATATTGGGTTTTGAAGTCATTGAAAGTAGATAATAGCCATTTTCATGTCAACAGTGCTACACACTTTTTCTAATGATTGCCTGTAAAGTGTAAGTTTTTCCCTTGATTTTGTTTAAGCGACAGCCAAATGTGTAGTATGATAAACTAAAATTATCAGCTTTGGTGTTCTGTGTGGGTTCTCTGATTCTATTACTACAGGCTGTAGTCAAGTATTACAATTTTCAATTAGTGTACATCATAACAGCTATACTTGTAACTAATTGATGCATATATAAGAATGTATTATGTATACTTTAATTATACAAACTTGGATCTGATCTGGTTTCAATATTATTCCTTTTTCATCAAACATACAATTCAATACACTTTATTTTCAAATGGTCTCAGGTTTCAGTTAATTGCTTGTTGAAGTGTGGATGTTTTAAATTTGGGCTAGTAAAAATGATTTATGAGGTTAAGGCTAATATTTGGACAGTCTTTTTGTTGGTAAAATTAGAGTACCTACTTGTTACTGTGCTTCTGTTCTAATTCCATTAGCTATCTGAGACTTTATACCTAATTCCCCTACTTTTATGGAAACTACACACAAAGTCTTATAATAAATAACAAAGCAGTGTGTTAGGTGGAGTTTATCAAAATAGAAGGGTGTAGGTGTAAAAACTTCTAATAACTAACCCAACAAAGGTTGAGATAATTAACCCTGTAAAATAGAAGTCACAAGGAACACTACATCACTGTTAGTGCATTAGGTAGTATTGAATTTTTTGGCCTTCTCTACTTTATGTTGTAGGATGAACTAAGGAGAGATCTAGGGATGGATGAGGATCTTCCTGCTGTATTATTGATGGGGGGAGGGGAAGGTATGGGTCCCATTGAGGCTACTGCTCGAGCACTTGGAGATTCATTATACGACGAGAATATTGGGGCCCCTGTAGGTCAGATCCTAGTGATCTGTGGACGGAATAAGAAACTTCTTAACAAACTGACTTCTATTAATTGGAAGGTTCCTGTGCAGGTATTGTTACCCTTAAAATATTTCCAGAACCTTGTTAATCTTTTTTTTATTCGAATATAAATTCCAATATACTTTCTAGTTTTGTTGCACCCTCTATATCATCGTTGGCATTTCCTCCATAGGCTTAAATGTTAACTTTGTTACCTGTCCATGGTGATTGCCTTTTGCTAGTGTATTGCACGATGAGCTAGGTATTTAGCCTTAGAATCAGATTGTTCATATGCAATGTTTTTTAAAACTAGACTGGTTATTGAACTAGTGAAAATATTGATTTACCATTCATTGGTTCAACCCAATTGAACCATGGTCACTCTGGAAATATTATTGCACGGGAGCCATTGGTTGAGGACAAGCAGTTTTCTTAATTATTGTGAATTAGTTAAAAAGGGTCTTATACATAGGACCCTGGGTAATATTAGTTTTTCTTTTCACTAGATAATGTAGAAAACTTCAGGTGTGAAACTTCCCTATTAAGTTTTTTGTTTGGGGTCGGTGGCAATTCAATTTCTTGATGAGCATAGCAATTATTTATTCAGCATTGTCTAGTCGCCCCTGATTTAATTTACTCATATTTAGGTCAAGGGATTTGTTACCAAAATGGAGGAATGCATGGGAGCTTGTGATTGCATCATCACAAAGGTTTGATCCCTCAATCCTGACTTAAGGTTTTCTTACCTAATTATGGCAGCAGTTGATGGGTTTTTCTCTTTTTGTAGGCGGGTCCAGGGACGATTGCAGAAGCCCAGATCAGAGGCCTCCCTATTATTTTGAATGATTACATTGCTGGACAGGTATTCTGGTTATGGCTATGGTTCCTGAACCTTGTGATTTTTGTACTAGAAATCCAGCTGATTCAATTGTGTTATTGGAGTAAATTTGAAACTGGGTTCTAGAACTTAATTAGATATATTAGCTCTAACTAGGGGCTTAGTTGACAATAATAAAGAGGTGGAAGGAATCTTTCTCACAAGTGTTTATTTAAATTGTTCTATCCATGCATTTTCATATAGGGATTTGTTAAACGTGTTCCCACTGTTTGCTACCAGAAGTTAAACAATTTCCTGAGTGTATTTAACGAAAGATCATAACTTGTTGAAATTCCGGCTAGTGAATGTACTTTAGCAACCCTATTAGGATTTGCCTAAGGTACGCTTGTTTTTCAAAAGAAGTAGTTTAGCAAACTATACCATGAGTTTATATTAAAAAATCCAAGGCATAACTTGTTAAAATACTCCTAAAATATACAAATGTATGTTAACAAATCCTTTTTTGATAGCTAGTTTAGAGGGAGTAAACATTATGATTATGTTACTGCGTCTTTGTGTACTTGTCTGAACTTGCATATGTTCCATGAAAAATGTAGAAACTATGGATTTTAGCTTGAGTTTACGTGAATCCTCTTCATGGTTGATAAAATGGTGGATTTTCATTTTCAGGAAGCTGGCAATGTCCCCTATGTAGTTGAAAATGGATGCGGAAAGTTCTCTAAATCTCCTAAACAGATAGCAAAAATTGTTGCCGATTGGTTTGGTCCTAAGGCCTACGAGCTACAACAAATGTCACAAAATGCATTGAGGCTGGCAAGGCCAGACGCTGTGTTCAAGATTGTTCATGACCTTCACGAGCTGGTTAGACAAAGAAGCTACCTAGCAGAATATTCTTGTACAGCTTAACTGATACTGAGGATATTTTTTGCACCTTTTTTTCTGAGAAAAAAATGTATTAGGCAACCATTTTTCTGATCACTACCAGAAATTCGAGTATTTGTCTTCCATCTTTATTTTTCAGATGCTCCTTTGAAAATTTTATGTTGATATAGTTTTGAATGTTTCTTGTTAATCAATTTTTTTCCATGTTAGGGATACATCTCTCTTTTGGTAACTTTACTATGAAAAACTGGAGAAAAACTCTTCACAGATTTCTCAAGGGTTGAGTTTGAATGCTGTGTTCAAAGACTCTCCGCATGTAAAAAATTGATAAATATTTCATTTTGGGAAATTGTAATATATTGTCTCACGAACTGTTAATGTTAGGTACTACTCATATCTTTCTAGAATAATAATGTGACATCTTTTAAGTATGTGTCAGACACCTCTTAACCTGACATTAAATGAGTCCATACCTATTTTTGCTTAAACACTTTCTAGACTCAACTTTAACAAAAGGGTAAAATATAAATTAAATAATGTTTATCTCAATTTTTAGGTTTGCTTCATAAGATTTAATTAGTTATTTTAACTATTAAGATACACATTTCTAATATAGAATTCTCTTGTGAAGTATGTCATTATTTGGAAATTGCGATAAATTTGTTTTCAAAATGTGAAGGATCATATACATCAATCAATGTAGCTTACATATTCTGCTATCAAATTTATCAGTAGGGTCTTTGTACCAGTGTTTTGCAGTTGATTGTAATATAATTGATTAGTCATATTAATTCTATTACTAGAAGATTTGTTTAAAAATTAATTATTTTTCTTCACTCAGGTTTGTTTTAATTGATTGTAAATATAATTTATATATTCTACTCAATTTTCTCATTTTTACATTTAACTTATGCTTTTTATTCTAAATAGTCCTCCTTTGAATGTGAATTACATTCGAATTTTACCACATTTTTTTATTATAATTAAGAATATATTTCTTACATCCACATTTTTGATAATGGATGGAAATAATGGTAGAGTAAGTCTGTGTTTTCTATTTTTTATTATCTATGGGTAAGTGAAAAATGATGATGAATAAAGAAGAAGAATGAAATCTCTAATGGTTTATTGTGAAAAGTAATGATGGATGAAGAAGAATAAAATCTATAATAGTGAAAAACTACGATGATGATAACTGGTTTATTGTGAAGATAGAAAATGGAATGAATGTTGAAAGTGCATATTGATGAATGAAGCGTGTGTGAGGTAAATGATTATGGATAATGGAGAGGAATTGAGACGTGATGGTTTTTGTGTGTGGGTTTTCTAAGGAAAAAAATGGATTGGATAACTAGTTGACAAAAATAGAAAGAGCTATCTGTATTATGTAGGGTGAGGTTTGTAAGTAGGTTGACACTTTGTGATTGAATGAACAAGAAAAAAAAATTGAGGTTATGGAGTTTTTGTGAGATAAAATAATGTATGGGTGTTTTGGAGGTTGCAATTACCTATTTCTGACTTTTCACATGGTGGAGAATCCAATGATGACCAATCTTGAGTGATGGTAACAACGGCTCATAAAACCCTAGCATTTGTGAAGAAGAAAAGAATGGTCATGTCACAACCCACATCTCATATATAAAAATTATCAAGTTATAGGATTGTCTGTATATCATTAACAATTTAAATATCATCATAAAAAATATCAAGTTAAACAAAATTTACTAAAATAAAGACTTAAACACAAAACAAAGAAAAATCACAATAAACAAAAGGCACGAAAATATAGATCAAAATAGTATTGAAGCCTTATTTTTTTATTATATTTTTAAAATTTAATAAAAAATTTATTTTAACTAAAATAATTGATTTTTTTTTACTTTTTTATTATCATAAAGTAAAAATAGACGCACGAAAATGCTTGCATTTTCATTAGTTATTATTTAAGATTTTAATAAAATCTAATTGAATTTGCAGTTCAACATATAACAATGATAATCTAACCAACACTAGTATGAGATTGAGTTTAGTTTAATTTGACATAATTGCAAAACAAAAGTTAATCCAATCTATTCCACTAATGATTGTTAATCTATCTTAAAGATGTTATACAATATTATAAAATTAGATATATAATTGAATCTAAACCCACAGTCTACTTATGTCTATATTATAACTAGATATTTTTTCACATTACTACTTTTTTTCACATTATACTCTATCTTTAAATTAAATTTTAACGATTTAAAAAGTAACCACCGTGAGTATTGAAAAAAAGTGCTACACTGCAGTTTTCAATTTTTTCTGTTTTCACCTGATGACTACTACGCAAAACCACGTCGTTTTGAGAAAAGCAAAACGAGCGTAGAGAAACTTCTGAAACCTCACACCAGCTTTGCCCTCTCACTCACCCGGCACTGAACGCGATCCAGAGAGAGACACGCCGCTCTTAACGACGCCGTTTCGTTCGGTGCTGCCGTATTCGCAAGCAGAGAGAATCGATGGAGAAGGGAAAGGGAGTGATGGGATCGGGAGGAAGAAGGTGGGCCGTTGACCTCTCCGACAATTCCACTTCTCGCGATATTCCCGATCCTCCCGGTTTCTCTCGCGCTTCTCTCGACCAGGTTCCTTCCCACGCACGCTTCAACCCTTTCAATTTCTTTCGTCTTTTCGAATTATTTGTTTGTTTAAGTTGAATTTGAAATTCAATCGTGCAGGACGACTCAACGCTTAGTCGCCAGAAGAAGGACGCTGAATCCAATTGGAAAGCCCAGGTTTTTCTTCTTTTTTGTTTTCACTATTGTTGGAGTTATGATAATTGATTTGTTAATTGTGGAAATATTGCTTAATTTTATTTAATATTGGTTTTTTATGATTGTTGTTTTCGTTATGAACAGAAAGCTTGGGAGGTAGCGCAAGCCCCTTTGAAGAATTTACTGATGATGGGGTTCATGATGTGGATGGCTGGTAGCACAGTCCACTTGTTCAGCATTGGGATTACTTTCTCTGCTCTTTGGCAACCCATTAGCGCCTTGCAGAGTGTCGGAAAGAGTATGTTTTCGCCTTCTCGTCTCGTTTTAGTATATATTAGTTCGATTACATGGTTGATCTTAGACGTATTATTCTCCCTTTATATTTTTAATGTCGAATTCGTTGATCTGTGATGTGTAAGTGTGTGTTTATAGATCAATTATTTTGTTAGCGTGGCTGGGTAAACAGCTTAATTAAGTGTTTTTTTGGATAAGTGTTTATTATGTTAGCACGTATGGAGTATGTACTAGTTGTTTCCTTTATCAACAAGTAGAGAAGACTAAGTTGTTTTCCTTAAGTTGTAAATTGTTTTTGTAAGTTATCCTCAAGAGCTTTTGAAATCAGCTAAAACTACATTAAGCACGCATTGTCAGCTATTTTTATAAAGTTTTACAAATATTATATAAGTGCTTATGGCTTAAGAAAAACTCGAATAAGTTGCAAATAAGTTTCTCCAATGCACCCTTAGGTCCTGTTCGGTAGAGAGAAGATAAATTGGGTGAACGAAATAAAAAGAATGAGTGAGAATATTTGAAAAATAAAATAGAAATTAAAGGTATTTTTTGAAGAGAAATAGAGAAGATACGAGGAGAGGGATGGCTGGAAATAGGTGAAAAATAATATAGTGGGTGGATTCCACAAATTTCAAAATTAATTGTCCTCTAAATCCCTTAAACCAAACTAGGCATTAATTGAAAGCTTCCTAAGAGAAGTTTGAAAAGAAAAAAAAAATTAAAAGCTTTGAAAACTCAGTATTAATGATTGGTTAGCTTTTTTTTTTATGGTGTTCTTTCTTCTGCATGTTCCCCTTATTTTCAGACTTTGTTTGTTAGTTGTTCTCTGGTATTTGAGCCTTCGATGGTATGGAAGGAGTGTTCTTCTGGAATGGCTGATACTTTTAACTTCCTTTGGTCTTATTACATTGACACAAGATGTCCCATTAGTGAATGTGTTTTCGGTCTTTAGGTTTACTAGCTTTTTTATTGGCTAGAACTTCATGAAACATCTACTGGGGAACTTCTCTTTGGTCTGGGATTGTTAATGCGTTCTATTGGTTTTTGCAGTTTTTGAGCCCTACAAAGACAATAAGGTGGAGCTTCTTGGACCTAAGTTGTTATTTATAGCCCTTAATTTGGGTGGCTTGGCACTAGGTGTTTGGAAGGTAATATATGTAGTCATTTTTTGCCTCAGTTGTCGTCTTGATACTTGTATTTCAAAATTTCAAGTAAATGTATGTTCCATTGTTGTTGTCAAACTCTTACACTGTTGTGCGTTTATGATCCCTTGACACAAAAACAAGTTAAATTGCTTGTAAGCTCTTCTGTTTATATCTCATGTTCAGGCAAAATTGTTACAAATTTGGATAACTCTGTTTTACAAGCAAAGTTTGCAAGCCTAGATTTATGTGTGGTTTGGCCTCAAAATGTATACCTTTGGTTGATTTTGTTTGATACTTGGATTAAATTGCTTGTGCTCTGTAATATATAATTTTATGTTTTCATTATTATTTTATTCTGATTTGTAAAACTACAACAAAAGTGTAAATGCCTGAATATAATATAATATGGATCAAGTGTTGAGTTATGTTTTTACTTTGTTACTTATGTTTGCTTTTTATGGAGTTCAATTGTTTGATATTGATATGAATATGTTATTGAATTGCGTTTGAGTAATAGAAGCTGTCTTTTATTAACACTTTTGAAGATTGATTTGAGTTTACTTACTAGGATTTCACAAGTTTATCTAGACTCTCAAGTTTGACAACCTTGATTTTATGAATTTTTTTTTAATAATTCTTATGTGATTATCCTGTTGTGCAGCTCAATGCATTGGGGCTTCTTCCTACACACACATCAGACTGGGTCTCATCCTTGCCACCTGCTCAGGTTTGATTTCTGTTTTTGATACATTACTTATGTTTGAGATATGATTTGATTACATTAAAAATAGGTAGATAAGATATGATTTGATAGGGAAATATCATACCAAATATTTCCCATTACTAGATATTGTGTTGCTTATTATTGTATCTCTTCTTCATTATAAATAAGATTACTCATGTGTAGTGTACCCAACACATGAAATGTTTTGTATTCCTTCTCGGTTTTTCTCTTCTCAACATGATAGCCGAGTGATACTGTATTCCGTGACCTGTTTTTCCACTAATCCTTTCAAAAACTTACAAATTTGCGTGTTTTGTTCTAGGCTTTGTAATATTTGAGCTCTCTTCAAACAATAGTTAAAACCTAGACATTATCTTGCGGGCTCCATCGTATTATAACAAAAATCCTGAGCATGTTCTAGCTCCACTTCTGACTATTCAGTTAGGGAAATAGATTGTTTTAACACTTTGATGTTTTATCTCCCAGGTTACAGCAACACGCTTTAGATGTCTGAATTTAATTTGATAAAAATTCATCTTGTCATCGTCTCATGTGAAATTGGCGTCCAATGTTTCTCAAATTATGTGAAAAATAATGAATTTCGGTATTATGAAGATGCTTTTAGTGACAAATTCCATATCAAAGGGTTTATTATTCACAACCTGCTATTCAAGTGGCCTATGGGGATTTTATTCGATGAATCCACATTTCTTGTACACCTTTTTCTTAATATTCTTCCCATGATGAAATCAATAATCTATCGTTTTTATTGTAGCACTGCTGCTTACAGCCGTTATTGCTTCTGGTTCTTGATTTTTCCTAACTATAGTCCCTTTCATACTTTTCAATTCTATAAGCTGGAATTACTCTTGACCTAGTATTTTTTCTATACTTTGGTCTCAAATTTAAATTCCTGATCTTCCTATTTTTATGGTTTGAGCAACATTTCTTTCAAAACCATAAAAGAAAAAAAAAGGCAATGATTTATGTTAGGTAGCCGTACACTTGAAATTGCACGCTCATTGGTAATTCAAATCTATTCATTTTTCATTTATTGAACTGAAACTGGTATCAGAGGTGGCAAAAGAATCCTTGCAAGTCATTCTAAGGTATTGATGTCATAGTAAATATAGAAGAATGTGTAAAAGAAACATAGTAAGAGTTAGTGCATTGGTGTTAGATTCTAACCAAAACACAAACATATTCTTTAAATTTTCTTTGTAGTGTAAACAAGATACTGTGAAGGTTGATTTTAAAAATAATTCTACAACTGATTTTCACAGAAAAAGAAGAAAACATCTATAACTGGTTGACGTGTCTCCTGTTTTTTGTCAATTTAAAGATCTGATGATTGGTTGTCATTTTCGTAACTATGAGGCCGTAACTATGATGCTATAACTTATTGATGTGTCTCCTACTTTTTTTTTATCTTCAGGAGGTGGAGTTTTCAGGTGGTGGTGTAAATTTGGGTTGATGTCCGATTTCTTTTCAATGCCCAACTTGTCTTGGAGGCACTTTGAGTAAACATTGATACGGATTCAGGCTTAACAGCAAATTCTAATGGTTATGATGGACCACGTGAGGCATGACTTGTTTCCAATTTTAAAATTTGTTAGATAGCAATGCATTAAAGTTGGAAAGAGTTTGTAGTAGTAGACCGGGGGTGCTCCAAATAATCAAGAACCGTTCTATTTTTATTTAGGATTCTAATATTTGCGCATTATAATTTTCTACATCTCTTTCATCAGGTTGGATATAAAGAAAAGTGATGTATAACAATCTCCCTTATATTTAAGAAGCATTAGTTAATGATTTCTTTTATAGTCTTATGTTGATTCACCTTTCACCACTTGCATATATATAGGTTGTGTATTTATCTGTTCTTTCCTGCCTTTGCTATATAGCCTGCTTTATCCTGGAGTTTTCTGAAATTATGCAGTATGTTGTTAGTCGGAAATTAGCAAATATACTTTGTCTTGTTAAATGAGTTTCTATATAAGGACTTCTAAGATAAAAATAAAAATAAAAGGAACTTTTGTATAAGATACAAAAAAAAATGTTAATATTGTGTCAGTTAAAGTGAGAGGATTCATCGAAGTGCTTTTAATTTTAGGCAAGTAAACTCAAGCTCATATTGAAGCAGTATCAAACTAAGCAATGATAGTACCTAAAATGGAGTCATGGGGTCCTAGTGATAGAATTTCGTATTAAAGTACTTTTTTTAATTTTGTTAGAAACAACTTAATGTTTAGAAGGAACGAAAATAAGTTTTCATTTTAAATTGAGCTGATTATAACTTTCATAAAAACGAATTAAATTATTTAAATGGTACTTGATAAGTAAAAATATTACCAAAATAAAACAATATTAAAAATAAATAAAAAAATCCACTATTTTCATCCCCTCCAAATTAAAATTCATCTTTTAAATACAGTCTTTTAAAACATTACAAACGTACCATACTTTATTCGCCCAGTCATTTTCCTTCATATTTAGAATACACCAAAAAAAAAGAAATTGTGTGCCAACTTAATTCCTTGCAAAAAAAATATTAGTTGTACAAAATAGTTTCTGATAATAGATGAACATATTCTCCAAAATGTGTATCATAGATGAACAATTGTGATAATAATAGAACAAGGATTGTGTTCAAGGGCAATCTATTAGTATGAAAAGAACTGTACTACACAGCATATGCCATAGGAAACAGAACATGTAGACATGATTCTAAGTTGAAACCTTGAAGAAGAGAAGAAATTGGAGTGCTCTCTTACATGTTAGTTGCTACATGCTTATCAGAAAATGTTCTGGATATTCATTTCTTTCATTTGGTAATGATTCCAAACTTAAATATAATATAGATTTTCAGAATTATTTTTATTTTATGTCAATATACCTATTTAAAGATACTAATAGGTGATTAGTTTAAATTGTACATGCTTAATTCTCCTTAGGCAGCAACTTCAAATGGATGTTTCATACTCAACTATACATTTTTTACAGCTCATAAAAGATATTTATAGTCTAAACAAAACAACATTTAAATACACATAATTTTATTAAGTCTAGATAATTAACTGTTGTTTCACATTTTTGTCAGTATGTTGTCGAAAAATTTAAATGGTCAGTGGACCAAAAAATATTTTAAATACAATTCTGTAAAAGTATGCTAAGGTGCATTGGTCAAAAGCTTAGCTCATATTTTGATACGCAATATGGTACACTAATCTCAAAAAGTATTGGATATCTTTGACTATATTGATTTAAAAAAATTATCAATCACAAAGAATCTCGTTTAACAAACACATGGGTTTGAGATTTTGAATTTTTTAATTGAATCTTTAAGTCAGTCCATGTCTAAAATACAATAAATATATGGTGGTAAACTTGTTTTGCCCTTATCGTAGGACAGATATTATTAGTAACTCCACTAGGGTTTTACAATAAGAAATCATACATTATAGAAGGCTGGTCATGGTTTTTTTATTTAGCTATATCTGTTTGTAATCTGATTTAGGAAGATGGAAAATGATATTACGACACCCCTCCAAAAAAATACCTATTTCTCAATCCACTTTAATAATATCATTGTATGTTAAAATTTTAAGTTAAATATAAAATAAATATAATTAAAATATAATTATTTAGAACTATTAAGTTGGTATTTTTTGTTTAGTGAGTGTCAAAATATATAACCACCCTTAAAAAGATAAAATAAAAGAGAAACGTGTTTCCTTAAATAATAATGTGAGTGATTGTTTATAATTTCGTTCAACCATAAGTTTCTTAGGTAATTTATCAAAGAAAAGTGGAATTAATTTTGATATGTTGATATCAAACAGTCACAAAGGAGTAAGTGGTTGAACTATTTGGTTAGTTTGACACCATTCAATTAATTTTTAGGTTTTTTATACTTTAAATTTTAAGATAATATTTAGAGTAAGTTTTTCTTTGTCTTTTTTCTTTACTTGTTTCATGGTTTTGCATGCAGATGTTTTCTAATTTGTATGATATTTCTTAGGTAAAAATAAATTTCTACTAATTTAGGATAGTAGTGGTATCTTTTTTATAATTTTTAGGATTTTCTATAAGTATATTTCAGCTTCTAATATTAAACAAGACTTGTTAGAGTGTAGAAATAACTTGTTAAATTTTTTGTAGAACTTTAAGGTGGAATATCTTAATGTTTGGTTGTGATTTGATCACAATATTTATATTTAATGTGTATGGTTGAAGATTACTTCATGTTGTGTTGTTGGTGGGTATTAGATTGATTTAAATAGTCAAGAAAAATCTTTTATATTTAGTTGAAAAAAATGGATAAAACTATTTTGAATTGTTGTTTTAATTAACATTTGATATCATGAGTTCTTCTGTTATGAGAGTTGTTCGGAAGGACCGAAGGATTGATGGATTAAAGATTTATTTAGTATGTTTTACAATTTTGGTTTTGGATCAAGTTTAAAACTTATATATTATGTTTGATCGTAAGAGATAGATTTTATGTTTTAATTTGTAGATATTTTGTTTATTTTTATGTACACAAATTTCTATAAAAATAATAAATGTTTTGAATAAAATAGATTAGGTATATATTTTTATGAGGTGTTAGAATGGATATGTAAATCTTATGATAACTACTAAATTAAATTAGTATGACTATTACATCTCAACCTCGAGAAGTTATATGATACTAATTCATTCCTTAGTATTTTAATTCATTTCTTCCGTGTCTATTTGTTAATTTTTTTTAATTGAACTTTTCATTTTACTACAATAACATATATTTATGTTGATAAATTGTATTTATTAACAAATAAATATTTGTTGAAAATAAGTTGTTGATAAAGATTGTCGAGAGATATAAATATTTTTTAGTAATTATTGACCGTCTCAAATCGGTCGATAAAATACATGATAGGGTTTCTTCTTTTTCATCCTTTATCTTTTTTGTTTTATTTCTTTTTTTAGATAGGTACCAGACAATCATACCACCACCACCAATACAAGTCATTTTCATCATTTGGGTCTTATTCCTTTTCTGTTTGTCTTCCTCTTCCTTCGTTTCCTTTTTTAACTCAGGTTATCACTATCATCATCATTGACAACTTTCACCAGTTATGATCACCAGTCATCTTAAACATCACTTATGTGTATAACTAGCGAGTCTTCTTATCAATTACTATCTTTCATATCACCTTTCAATTTGTCCAACCACCACAACCTCTCCCTCTTCCTCTTTATCTTTATCTTTTCCTTTTCTTTTTCTTCTATTCTTTTCACTCATCTCTCTAATGTAAATAAAAACTTCAGCAAATTAGACCAGAAAATATTTGTCAATTGTTATAGTAAGTTAGTGACTAAATAAAATCATTAGATAAAATATTGATGAAACTTTTCAATAAATTTTACAAACTTCCTTTTGAAGAAAAATTTAAATATAAAATATATTAGTAACATTTATTGATAAATTAGAATTTATAAACGGAGTATACATCATCATTAATATTCTGTCAAAAATAAGTAAAACTCTTCTAATGATTTAATTTTTGGTAATTGATTTTGGTCTGTAATCAATTTGGTTTTTGGCACGTGATAATGATGATTAACAGAAAATAGATTTTTAAGAAGGGTACGGTCCTAGGGTAATAAAACAAATTATTTCAAATTTTTTTAAACATTTTATTTCCTTGAAAATTCTAAATTAAGTTGTGAAACTTATTATGGTGTGCGTGTTTCTCTAATCATGGCTCATCCAAACATATATAACTAAAACTTATTATTGGCAAAGAAAAAAGAATGTTATCATACTGTGAAAACTATATTTGTACAATTGAACTTTGTTATTGGAAAAAATGTTATTTACTAAAAAAAGTCAAGAAAGAAAAAAAGTGAAAAATGAATTAATTTAAATTTTAAAAATAAATTAAAATTTAATTGATATGATAGAGTAAAATAATACTTCTTAATCATAAAATTATAAAATAACTACATTATCTTTATAAAAAAATTATATTTAATTAAATATTAAAAAATCTTAGATACTCTCATTTACATTCTGTCACGTACCATTTTATAAGAGATTATTTATTTTATACTATTAACGTCCGTAATTTTTGTATAAAAACCTGATAAAAAAGTAAACCATTTCATATTTTTAAAATAAAAGGTATAATTTTTAGTATAAGCCTACAAACAATAAAGTTTAGTTTCATTATACGAGTGTTTAAAGAAAAATCTTTTGATAAAAATGCAGAAAAATATGTGATGTTATTTTCTAATGCAGTTTTATATTATTTTGAATGATTTAGTTGTTAATAAAAGGTTTAAATGTACTGAGAAAAAGTATGGAAAAAAAGAAATGATTTGACATGACCGTTATGGAGGAAAGAAGGTAGGGTTAGGTAGGTCCCCACTGATAAATATAGGCAGAGCTGATTTGGCCGTACGATTGGAAGACTGTAGAAATTTACTCTCTCCGATCTCACATTCTTACTGTGTCTCTCTGCATTCAATCTTCATCTTCTTATTCCCAAATAAGACATAAACACGTCAATTTCAAACCGTCATTTCATTTATCGTTCTCTGCCACCAAATCTTTCGCACAAAATCACCAAAATCCTTCACTTTGACCACCTTTTGCTTCATCCATCCTACAGAATAAGCAACTCTATCATTTTACTCTGATGCATTCTTTCAGCTAAAAATGAGTGAAGAAGTATCTATGAAGGATAATAATTTTGGATTCGGCTTTCTGTGTGGATAAGAAAGCCAAGACATGAATTTGTGAGGATTTGATGTGCTTTGCATATCCTCAAAGCATCAAATGGAGAAGAAATGGGTGGATGACAAAGCAGATGAAGAAGAAGACAAGTAAATAAGAATCAGAATGAATATATATTTTTTTAAATAAAAATAATTTGATTTAAGAGACACAAACATACATTTTAAAATTAATAAAAAAACATAAATATTTAAAAAGTACTAATAGTTAAACCAAAATTACAACCCTAAATGCATTACTAGTATTCATCTCAAACCACATATGACATATTTCATCCATATAAATAAAACTATTATATAATCTCTGATTTGAATATTAAAAAATTTCAATAAAAGAAATTGAGAAAGAATATTACTTATAAATTTCTTAGATTTACTTTTAATTATATGTATCAACTTCTTAAATTGAAAAATAGAAAAATAAAAGTAATTAGAATTTAAAATTTATTATAGTTTCTTATTTTCCAAATCATTCATATAATCGCAGTAATGACAATCACTTTAAATAAAGAATTACATGCGAAGTACATAACCTAATCAATCAAATCCAAAGAGAAAAACTATAAATTTTAAAAAAAACTTCAATCATTCTTACAATTGTATAGTAATAGAACATTGAAAGAATAAATGAGAGAAAAATTCAACATTGTTTACACACAAAGAACACATAGAGTACAAAATCACACCCCTTTTGGAACATGCAAATCAATTAGTAAACGATCATATAACAACTTTCAAAGCACTAAAGTTTGAGGTAGTAGTACAACATTCAACCAAATCAAATTCACCTTATCCATATATTTCATGTTATAATAGTAAAAGTTTTTAGTAACTTTTTGAGAAAGTACACCCATATTATCTAGAATACAATTAGACATATCCTCATCCTCATTAACCATCAAAGAAAAATCACATAAATTGGAAATAAAAGAAGGATAATTAAATATCCTTAATTTGGTCATTGGTAAATATTCACCGGTAAATATCACAACTTCATCTTCCTCCTCCTTATCCTTTTTTCTTTTTCTTCTTTCTCCTTCTTTTTTCCTCCTCCTCCATCGTCACCATTGTCACGTTTGTCATCATTATCGCCTTTGACTCCTT
Source organism: Vigna umbellata (assembly GCF_029865625.1). Taxonomy (NCBI): domain Eukaryota; kingdom Viridiplantae; phylum Streptophyta; class Magnoliopsida; order Fabales; family Fabaceae; genus Vigna; species Vigna umbellata. The sequence continues at coordinate 20,512,977 of NC_142165.1, read as the reverse complement.
CTCCTCTTCCTTCTCCTCTTGCATCTCCACCAACTTTGTTTCTACAACTGCCATCATTGCTACTACCATAATTGTCATTGTTGTTGTCATTGTCTCCTCTTCCACCTCCACCTCCTCTTTCTCTCCTTCTCCTTTTCTCCCCTCCTCTTGCATTGCCACCGACTCTGCCTCTGTAGCTATCATCGTTGTTATTGTCACCATTGTCGTTATCATCACCTCCTTTTCTTCTTCCTCCGGTCTCATCCTCCTTCTTTTTCCTTCTTCCTCCTTCTCATCCTCCTTTTTCTTTCTTCTCCTTCTCACTCATTTCTAATTAATTATAACAAATATTTCATCAAATTTGGTAAAAAATTTGATAATCATTTTATCGATAGAATTAACAATGAATTTATCAATAGATTTTAAAACAAATTAAATAACAAAAAATTTACCAATGCATTTTCAAAAAGTTCAAACAAGTTTTTTGATGAATTTTAAAATAAAATATATTATCAAAGAAATTTCTAACATATCAAAGTCCAAAGCGAGTACTTCAACATCCATTTTATTGATGAAATTTATCAATAAAAATATTTATTAGTAATAACATAATAAAGTAACAATAAATTTTACAAAACAAATATTATTAACTAATCCATTTGACAAATATTTTTGTGGATAATAAAACTTCTAATTTATATTATAAACAAATTTACGGAATATATTACCAATAAATATTTTGATTAATAATTAAAATTTCAAAATTTATAATAATAAAATCCATCAATAATATTTGTTTTAAAAAAAATCATGAATAAAATTTTGTAATATCATTGTTATGCTTGAACAAGATTCAATTTCTCCAACAATATTATTAAAATGGGTGTCTTTTGACAAGTCAAAATTAAAAAAGCTCGATGAAACTAATTATAAAATGGTGTAAGACACACATTTAAAAGTCTTCTCAGTGGGGTTGAAGTTAAGTGGTGAGTTCAATTTGACAATAGCTAGTAGTGGAACAACAACAAGAAAAGTATAATAATCCAATATCACAAAGTTGACAAAGTAAGAACATTAAAAATTTACAAATAAAAAGTATGTTGAAAATAATTATGATGAATCTAAGATAAATTAACGAGAGAGACGTATATTTTTTCAATTTTAAATATTTTCTATATTATTTATAATTAAAAACATTATTCGATTTTAGTGAGACAGTATTATATATTTGTTGAAAATAGATAATATCAAATGTATTATTGAGTGTAACAATTATTTGAATGAAATTGAAATTAATTAATGGTGGAATTGTAGCTGAAAGGGTTATTGTTGAGTGCTGAGTTGTCCTCATTGCAGACAAGACTTTTCATTGTTGACTTGGTGATAATGCAGTGATGCCATGGCATGAGGAATCAAGACAAGTGGGAAATAGCAACTTGCGAAGTGACATTAACGTTTTTAATGGGTCTGTGCCAAGTGACTTTCACAGCACCGACATCTTACTGTCTATCTTCTTTTTCATACTATTTTCTTTTATCAATTTTATATTTCTGTATCCCTTGCTTAATGCTAAGTGAAGAAGATGCATTCAAAGACCAGAACAAATAAAGCAGACAACACTGTGACCCACATCAGTTTTCTCTCCGTCTCAATAATTACTCCAATCATACTTTTTCATCCATAATCTAATCATATGCTTCTACACAAATTTTTACTTATCAATTCTTACAAAAATTCTTTATATAATTCAAATCTACAGTTTAAATAAATTTTACAAAGGATTTAATATTTTTGATTTGTTATTAAATGATATTTATTTATTTTTGTAATTTATTGTTGGAGTGGAACCCATGAGGAGTTAATGTTGAGTACATTGGTTTTGAATGAGAATTTAGATAATGATAAATGAATAACGTGAGACAAAGAATGAGAATAATTGTTGTATTTAATTATATCATGAACTTTGACGGATGATTGGAATAAGTGAGTGTTGGAGTTGCACTTGAGTGTGTGGTTGATGAGTATAAGAGTGGGAAATAGGTCCAATTGTTGTACCTAGTAAAGTCTGAGACTATCGATCGTCTGATACGAGATAACGAATCTCTTTGGCCTTGTGTGCGAAAAGGGGGTGCTCGAGTATTGAGCCTTCTTTGTATGAGGGTGATAGTGTTTGCCTTATCCTTGTGTGGAAACATGTTCCTTAGCCTAGGATGGTGGGACTACTCGAGTAGACATGTAGGGGAGGCTACACGGGACTTGTAAGGGAGGCTACATGTTTATGAGGTAAGGTACAAGAGTGTGACTTGATTCTTTTCACTTATGGAGTTATGGTATTGTGAAGGCTCATGGTGTTATTCATGATGAGGTTAATTCTGATGGAGGTGCATGTGATGCTGATTCGTGGTGATTGTGTTTGGAAATTATTAGTTAATGAAAATGTTAACGATGATCATGGTATACAAATGATTATGTGAATAAGGGTAGCACATGAGATGAATGATTGTTATTGGATTTTGCTTACTTGTCATGTACATCGTTACACACACATCATTACACACACACACACACCACATGCACACGCACACACACAAATCTGATAAAAGCATCAACACAACAAGTTAATTTTTACTCACCCAACAAAAATTATGTTCATCAAACAACTAACCATTAAAAGATTTTACAAACAACTTCTCAGAGTTGTGAATTCCTCACTTTAGGACAAAAACTCCTAGGTTTTTACTTAAATGAATTTCATCTAGTGAGAGAATGACTCACCTAATGACCCAAACAAAGTCTTAGTTAAAGGCTCGCTCAATGAGATTTTGGCTCCCAATATTCTTTAAGCTCTTGAATTTTTAAATAAAACAATTATCGTCTAACGAGAGATTGACTTGTCCAAAATTTTTTCGTATTTTAGAAAATAAATTGGATAGATCAAGTGATCAAATTGGTTTAGATCGATTTTTCTCTTCAGTTTGTATGCCTAATCTAATAGATTTTGTTCTAAAATAATATCAAACTAAATCAATTCAACTCATTTGATATATTTTGATTGTCCGCTGGCTCACTACAAAATACTCTTAAGCATATAACAATGATAATGTTCTCATTTAACATTCAAAATATTCACCAAATACATAATTCAAACAATATCAAAAAACATGCACATAGACAAATATGGTGACCACATCACCTCCATTTTCAAATCTTCTAGTACTATTGGAAGTAAATTGGCTTCCTTTACCTGATTAAACTTTTTGGGTCAAGTTAGATCTCTAAAAACTACCACTCAATCTCAAATAAATTACAGTTGTACACATAAAACTCTGATAACATATTCAGACATACCCTTACGGTTCTTGACTAACAAGATTTTTTTATGCCTCTAGAAGAGTCAAATGAATACCCAGTCCTTTCCCCTACATGAAAAACTCTTCAAAATTAACTAAAAAAAAGACAAAGAAAAACTTACTCAAAAGAAAATTTTGATTAAAAAGAGTTGTTTTGTATTACATCGTGATCCCAAGGATGGAGTATGTTCAAAATGAGAAATGTTAGAGAAAAAAAATAGAAAAAAGTTTAGAAGGAAGATAGTTTTCTAAATTAAAAATTGAATAATCAGATTTTTCTATTTATAAGTTTTTAACTTTAATATTAGAATGTTCATATTTCATCTTAGATATACAAATTCTATTCTTAAATTATTTTTTAGATAATTACATTTATAATGAAGGTGAGATAATTGTTACAATAATTGTACCACATGACCATACATTCATCAATTCAACTCATTTTATATATTTTGATTGTCCACTGCTCATACAAAAAATATTCTAAAGCACACTACAATGATAACGCTCTCATCTAATATTCAAAACAATCACTGAATACCCAAAGTTCAAACAACATAAAAAAAACCTGCACATAGTCAAATATGGTGACCACATCACCTCCATTTTTAAATCTTCTAGTATTAGAAACAAATAAGTTTCCTTTACCTCATTCAAACTTTTTGGCTCAAGTTAGATATTCAAGAATTATGACTCATTCAAACTTGTCCAGAGAACTCTAATACAAAATTCAAACACAGATTTTTTTTATATCCCTAGAAGAGTCACATGAAAACCTCTCTTTTCCATGCGTGAAAAACTCTCCAAAATTAACTAAAAAAAAAGACAAGGAAAAACTTACTAAAGAAAATTTTGATAAAAAAGATTCTAATGATGGACTATGTTCAAAATGAGAAAAGTCAGGGAAACAAAATAGAAAAAAAACTTAGAAAGATGATAGATTTTCTAAATTAAAGTTTGAATAGTCAGATTTTTTCTATTTATAAGTTTTTAACTTTAATATTAAAAACTTTAATATTAAAATATTCATATTTCATCTTAGATATACAAATTCTATTCTTAAATTATTTTATAGGTAATTACATTTATAGTTTCACTGTGATGAAGGTGAGTTAATTGTTACATTAATGTATTTGAATGTGAGATAAAATTTGTTTTACAGTTTCTTAAAAAATATAGATGTAACTTTTTTCTAATACAAAAACTATAAAGTCCTTCGGCTTTGAAATTATACACTTACAAAGTAAAATCATTTTCAATATCACAAAGTACTTTAATTTATTTTTATAATAATTACATTATTATGTGTTGATTATATATATATATATATATATAATATAAATAATAAAATATAATATAATACTAATATTACAATTTAATAATTAAATAAAACAATTTTATAAATTAAAATATTTTTTTTGAACTGATTACTCATATTCTATTTAAATTTAATTTTAATTAATTATATTTTATTTTAAATTAATTTCATCAATTATTTTTTATTTTAAATAATAACCCATATTTTATTTTAAATTCATTTAAACTAATTAAATTTTGGTTTAAATTAAAGTAGAATTAAAATCTTACAATTTTATTGATTAAAATATTTTTTTATCTGTATGTCAAATCACTCAATAAATAATTTTTTCTCCTTCATTTCTCTTCACGATCCACTCTTTTTTTCTTAATCTCTTCATTATTCTCTCCTTGTTATCTCATTTTCATTCTTTTCTACTCTGTAAAATTCATATTCAAATTCAAAGAGAGTTGGATTTGTAAAACTTATATTTGAAAGTTGGAGTTACATATTAAATTATCTCGTTTAAGTTTTTATTTAGCTTGCAAGAATATATAAATGAAAAAGTATTCAATTTTTAAGAAATGGTTAAGTTAACTTCTATCTAACTAAATTATACCAAATTAAAATAACTTTTTTAATTAGTTACTTTTCCGTGTGAAGCAGCATAGTCCACAAATTTGGAGCAGCCTGGAAATTCTCCCAATCTAATAGAGCGAATCTACAGGGTTTAAAAAATCAGTGTATGATATTAACAAAATAAATAATATAAATAAAGTAAAGATATTTTGAATGAGAAAAGTATTTTTAAATATTTGGCATGAGAGTGATGAAAGATAAAGGAAAAGATAAAAGAAATAGTTAAATTAATACGGAACCAATCATTGTCTCTGGAGCAATCCATTTGTCTTATGAGTGGATGAGTGAGTCACTTCAAGATCGAAGGGTTGAGGAGGGTTCTCCGTCTGATTGACATCAACGGTTCAGATTTGTTTGGATGTGTCGAACACTTGAAATATCTTCAATCAATGGCCACATATGCGTCTGTGATTGGACACTCTGTCTGTCTGCACTAAAGGCGCACACAATCACAGATTCTCTTTTCTTCTTCACACCTATTTCTATTTCTACATCAATACAAACACGTCCAAATTATCTCTTCCATCAAAATAAAAAAAGTAATTTTTTATAATAATAATGATAGAATAATGAATGTTAAATAATCACACAATTTTATTATCGACATATTAAGATATCATTGTTCCTTTGTATAATATATTTTAGAATTATAGCCGCATAAAAATGAAATTAAATTGGTATGATTTTTATTATAATTGAATAAAATAACTGAATATAAAATGATATCATGTTATATAATATTTTGAAATATATAAGTTGATAAAAATGTTAATTACACATAAAATAAATAAATAAATTGTTTCAGATGAATATTAAAAAATAAGCAGATCTATTATAAGCATATCTTGAATAGATCTGGGAAATTTCTTGCACCATCTTTGGATAAAGACATATCTAAGAACTGTTCATAAGAGATAACGAACACATCGTGTTTCTTGTACTTTCGGAGATTATTCGAGATTATACAACTGCTTCTGCCATTTATTACTAACTCTTCTTCCTGACTTTTTTAAACCCTCGACGATTTATTTTTCCTGACTAACACAAATTCTTTTTAAAATTTATTAAATAATATACACAAATAACATAGTTTTTTAGATTATAATTTGTATTGTATGTTTTTAAAAAATTGGAAAATAATACTTTAATTTCATAGTCTTAAATATCTACTTATTTAACATGTTGTGAGTTTAGTGATTGGACAGTTTTCCTTTCATCTGAATTAATTGATCGGACTAAGTTGATTACAAACTAAGGAGCGATCTGACATGATAATCAGATGGATCAAAGTAGTCAAAATAACTGAAATAGCTGAGATAAACAAATTGATAGGATAATTTGGATGGATCAGAGGACTGCCTGGCTTTTATTCCAATTTATTTATCCTGTTCATTTCCTTCATATCCTGTTCACATGCAACATGGAGGCCATGACCAGGATAAAATAACGTAAGCTCGTGACTTTGGCAACAACGAGGTTCTCGGAACAGGTTTTGTCCTTTAGTACGTGAAAATGTTTCTTTTCTTTCTTCTTCTTATTTTCTCCTTTCATCTTTGATTACTAATGGTGAATGTGATTACTGGTGATGGAGGTAACAAATCTTTGGACATTTTCTTCGACAAAAAATTGTTATTTTTGTTCTTCGATAGAGCTTTTAGAGCTTTTTTATTTTTCATTTTATTATATCTATGTTTTGTCATTCTTGACTGGTGTTCTGACATTTGGCCATGGATGTTTTTCAGTTTTCCCTTTTTTAGAATGTGATCATGAGTGTCACGGTCAAAAAGCAGAAAAAGACTGAGAGGTTTTTTTTGTTTTGAATTTTTTTGAATATTATAGTGAGAATTTTAATGACAATACAAATTATTTCAATAAAAAAATATTTTTTTTTACTGTTTTTAAGTGTCAATGTTGTTACTAAGTTGAATTAGTAACTTTGTCACTTGTAAATGGAAGAACCATTTTGAATAATTTTAAAACTTAAAAAGTGTAGTGAAATTAATTAAAAGATAAAAGACCAAATTGAACTAAAATAAAAGAAATTAAAATTTGAAAAAATACTAAAAAAAAGTTAGTTCAATCCGTTGTTAATAACAATAATTTGTCGTAGTTCAAATTTATTAGTATATTATTGACAGTAAAAAATTTGTTGATAAATTAATTGTCAATAAACTTTTTTTATGAATGATTAAATTTATTAATAATTATTGGTAACAGTTGATTTCTTATAAATATTTATCAATAAGTATAATTTGAAAATTACATCAAGTAAAATTAATCAATAAAACATGTGATTAGGTAATTTTTTTTTCTTTTCTTCTACATCTTTCTATTAATTAGCAATGAAAATATTACTGATAAATTAATTAGCAATGAAAATATGATATATTTAAGCTTACTAACGAATTTATTACCATTAATATTAAATTGTTGATAGAATACTATTTTCTTGTAAATAAATATACAATAGTGTTCATACCTTATATCTTAACATCAATTTTTAAGATATGAATAAAAAGAAAAATTAAAGTAAATAATTTAGTAAATTAATAATAATATTAGTCACTTGTTATATTTTTTTTCTTACTAAATTTGCGTTACAAAGAATATATATTATTTTAGCCATATTACACTTTTCCTCGATTCTACCATAAACACAATTTAATATTTTTTTCATATAACGATAAATATGCCACTTTTTTAAGACATTTTTGCCAACATAGTTATATTTTTTAAATTAATGTATTATTTCGATTAAAAAATTAATTTGAGATTAAATTAGTTGACAAATTAATATTTAATTAAAAGGCGACAAACTTAGGTAATTTAATTTTTCAAATAAATGATAGTAAACTTTGAATATTACTTAATAAGGATCGACTTTGTAAGGTTGGAGACATATCTTTCATGAAGTAGGTAAGCATTTCAATTATTGACTCTTCAACAAGTTTCATTAATATTATGTTTAGTTGAGGAGATGAATTATGGAATGATTTATAAGCGGATGGAAAATGAAGTGGTTTGATTTAATGGAAAGAAAGTAAATTTGATTAAAAAAATCTATGGGCATATGATATTAATTTGATTGAATTAACGAAGGTTGGTAAGTTTTTTCTTAATGTAATTTCAAATTTGTCGTTAGATATATTTTTTCAACTTTTTTTTTTTATTTTGGATAAAAAAACCATTGAGTAGATAAAAATAAATTATTCCTTAAAAATATTATTTATTAATTTTCAATGATATTTATAACGAGAAATTTAAAAAAAAAATCAAATAAATGAAAGTATGTAAAAAATATATATTACATATAAGGGTAAATTAGTAGTTCACCACGAATAAAATATTTTCTACTCATCTCATGCTTCACTCTTTCTTCAGAAACTCTTTTTGTTCAAATCATAACAACTCACCTTCATAGAATAAATAATGAGTTATATAAATTTTTTTCTAGGCGAAGAAAGTAAGTAATGAATAAATAAGTAGAGAAAAATCATAGAATACATATATGTGTAAAAAGAAAGAGATGGAAATTATATAATAAGTTATATTTTCAAGATATAATTATTTATTTATATATTATATCAAAGACGCTGATAATATTTTATTAATATTTTTTATGTTTATATTATTTAATTGGTTACAAATTTAGTATAATAAATTATGTTAATAATATTTATATTTTTTTATTATAGTAATTAAATAATAAATCACTCTCTACTCTCTTTTTTTCTTTTGATTCAAAAAATTTTACTTTTACTATTCTTTTCGTTTTTGGCTCTTATAACTTCTATCACTTAACACTTAAAACACAAGGTATTATAAGAAATTATATATTTTTAACTAATAACATAATTTATATATATATATATATATATATATATATATATATATATATATATATATATAAAGAGATTCTTCTTTTTGTGGACACAATTGTTTTCTAGTTTTATTCTTGATGTAGTCTTTTTAATAAAATAATTATTTTACAAATTTATCCTTTGTGCCACAATTTTTAATAATTTTATCCTTTATGACATCAAGAAGATCAATAATCGCATTTGAGTTGTTAATCAATTTGGAATCTAAAGTTTTATCATGACTTTGTCCTTAAAATGTTTATAAAAAGATGGAGAGAAGAAGATGTATTTAGACTGCCATTAGGCTTGACTTTTTAGCAATGTGAAATTATCTGGTGTATTAAAACAAGCTTCCATAGCTGAGGGTTAGAAGAGTTTTTCATCCATAGACAACGTCAATATTACGATCTTAAGTCCGTCTAATGACATTGTCAAGATCAATCACTACATATAAGATATTGTTTCTTTTAGAACCTTAAACTCTATCATGATTTTATCTTTAAAAAACACCTCAAAGAAAAAAAATGATATTTAAACTACAATTAGTCTCGACATGATGCAAGATTATTAAGATACTAAACTAATTTTGATCCTAAACTTAAAAATAAATGAATATTGTTTCGGTAGATACTTTTAGGGACCGAGAGACTAACCTGCTGACGCGTCTGGGCCGCTCGCTCGCTTCCAAACTCCTCCTGTTGGCCGATCGGTGTTGGCGCAAACCGATCGGTCTCCTTCTTGACGAGGGAGGATGTACCTGCAAAAGGTACTCCGACGCCCAAGTTAGGCGTGTGATTTGAAGAGCCTCGGCTCTTGGTTGAATATTTAGTGAATGATTATCACTATTGAGTATTTGAGAGTAGCGTAGAGTGAATAATGCGTAAGTGGAACGTACCTGGCTCTTGGCCCTAGCTTTGTATTTATTATTTTCCTCATGGATCCTGAGTTAATATAAGCCCAATAAAATATAAACAGAATAAGATATAAACAGATTACCTAAATATCCGGTTGGTTGTTTGTAACCGCTCGGTTAATATTTCATACTATACATTATGCCCCCCAAGTCCGAGTTAAGCGTTTGGCTTTAGCCGTGGTTAACTATAGGACTTATGAGTTTGAGGGAGGGTGTGTTTGTGGTATTGGTGAGCTTCTGCCGCTCTTGTCGGTGGTTGAAGAGAGTTCTTTTTAGAACTTTCTCCATGTAAAGACAGACCGATGGCGTTTTACCGCTCGTCCTTCAACATGAACCGAGAGGAATTTACCTCTCGCCCTTCAACAGGAACCGAGAAGAATTTTACCTCTCGGTCTTCGACAATAAGCGAGCGGATTTTACCGCTCGACGATCGACACTAACCGAGCTGGATTTAGAGCTCGTCCTTCAACAGGTACTGAGAGGAGTTTACCTCTCGGTCTTCGATAATAAGCGAGCGGGTTTTACCGCTCGACGATCGACGCTCGACGATCGACACTAACCGAGCTGGATTTACAGCTCGTCCTTCAACAGGAACCGAGAGGAGTTTACCTCTCGGTCTTCGACATTAACCGAGAGGGCTTTACCGAGGGCTTTACCTCTCGACCTTCTACTTTAACCGAGAGGGATTTACCTCTCGACCTTCGACTTTAATCGAGAGGGGTTTACCTCTTGACCTTCGTCTTTAACCGAGAGGGGTTTACCTCTCGACCTTCGACATTAACCGAGAGGGCTTTACCTCTCGACCTTCTACTTTAACCGAGAGGGATTTACCTCTCGACCTTCGACTTTAATCGAGAGGGGTTTACCTCTCGACCTTCGACTTTAACCGAGAGGGGTTTACCTCTCGACCTTCGACTTTAACCGAGAGGGGTTTACCTCTCGACCTTCGACTTTAACCGAGAGGGATTTACCTCTCGACCTTCGACTTTAACCGAGAGGGGTTTACCTCTCGACCTTCGACTTTAACCGAGAGGGGTTTACCTCTCGACCTTCGACTTTAACCGAGAGGGATTTACCTCTCGACCTTCGACTTTAACCGAGAGGGATTTACCTCTCGACCTTCGACTTTAATCGAGAGGGGTTTACCTCTCGACCTTCGACTTTAACCGAGAGGGGTTTACCTCTCGACCTTCGACTTTAACCGAGAGGGGTTTACCTCTCGACCTTCGACATTAACCGAGAGGGATTTACCTCTCGACCTTCCACATTAACCGAGAGGGATTTACCTCTCGACCTTCAACATCAACCGAGAGGGATTTACCTCTCGACCTTCGACTTTAACCGAGAGGGGTTTACCTCATTAGCCGAGCGGGATTTACCGCTCGTCTTTCAACATGAACCGAGAGGGATTTACCTCTCGGGCTTCGACATTAACCGAGCGGGATTTACCGCTCGTCCTTCAACATGAACCGAGAGGGATTTACCTCTCGGCCTTTGACATTAACCGAGCGGGATTTACCGCTCGTCCTTCAACATGAACCGAGAGGGATTTACCGCTCGGTCTTCGACCTAGGAGTGCTTCCTAGGGAACGGGCTTTACCGTTCGGCTTTGAGAGGGTTTTACCTCTGTTTTGGGCTAGGATTGTTTCCTAGTGAACGGGATTTACCGTTCGTCTTTGAGAGGGCTTTACCTCTCTCCCGAGGGGGATTTACCGCTCGGTCTTCGACCTAGGAGTGCTTCCTAGGGAACGGGCTTTACCGTTCGGCTTTGAGAGGGTTTTACCTCTGTTTTGAGCTAGGATTGTTTCCTAGTGAACGGGATTTACCGTTCGTCTTTGAGAGGGCTTTACCTCTCTCCCGAGGGGGATTTACCGCTCGGTCTTCGACCTAGGAGTGCTTCCTAGGGAACGGGCTTTACCGTTCGGCTTTGAGAGGGTTTTACCTCTGTTTTGAGCTAGGATTGTTTCCTAGTGAACGGGATTTACCGTTCGTCTTTGAGAGGGCTTTACCTCTCTCCCGAGAGGGATTTACCGCTCGGTCTTGGACTTGATCGTTAATTATGAACTTTGCTGACAAAATTGGCAATCAGTGCTTGCAATAAGAGACTTCCCCTTCGTTAATTGAATTCCATGATACTTTAAGCATGAAGTTCGTTTATGACTAGATCTTAGTCTGCACTTGCATAGTTGATGGCGTGGATTTCGATATATATTTGTTCAAGATGTTCATTGCTGAAATTCTCATGATGATATATATTATGGTATATAACCGTATAATAAATGATTCGGTTACCAGATATTATGAATTGCACCGAATAAATAACATAGATAATAAACAAGGTATCAAAACCGTTTCGAGATTTTATAATATTGTTGTTGATAGTTATCTCTAACACAATAATTTATTTGACTATTTGAATCACGCCAGAAAATGTTTCGGTTATAATAATTAGATAACTATATTTATAGTTATGTACTATATTATATATCATATATCATATAATATATTATGGATTATACTATATATTTAACATAAAAATAGTTGTTATAATATCTATTATCAATTAGATATTTTATGAAATATTCATATTTCAAAAAATACTTATCTTGTGGATGACGTCTCACGTAGAGATGATGATTCACGTAGAGTGCTTCATAGGGAACGGGCTTTACCGTTCAGCTTTGTTGTTCCTCCATGCTCCTTGTAGTCGCCGTTGGGTTTGCCGCTCGGCCCCACGGTGGGCGCCAAAATGTTTCGGTAGATACTTTTAGGGACCGAGAGACTAACCTGCTGACGCGTCTGGGCCGCTCGCTCGCTTCCAAACTCCTCCTGTTGGCCGATCGGTGTTGGCGCAAACCGATCGGTCCCCTTCTTGACGAGGGAGGATGTACCTGCAAAAGGTACTCCGACGCCCAAGTTAGGCGTGTGATTTGAAGAGCCTCGGCTCTTGGTTGAATATTTAGTGAATGATTATCACTATTGAGTATTTGAGAGTAGCGTAGAGTGAATAATGCGTAAGTGGAACGTACCTGGCTCTTGGCCCTAGCTTTGTATTTATTATTTTCCTCATGGATCCTGAGTTAATATAAGCCCAATAAAATATAAACAGAATAAGATATAAACAGATTACCTAAATATCCGGTTGATTGTTTGTAACCGCTCGGTTAATATTTCATACTATACAAATATAATCCTTCTAACTCAATAATTTTTGTTTTTTTTGTTAAACAATAATTTAGATTGAAATTCAAAATGAAATATGTGAAAAGGTATAATAAAAAAGGACAACATCCTGAAACACCATTTGATAGTTTAAAGGTATTTTCACAATTGAATAAAAATGTATTTATTCAATTTTAAAATTTAGAATAGAAAAATTTTAATATTACATCAAAATTTAAAAACTAAAAATATTTTTAATTATAATATATATATATATATATATATATATATATATATATATATAATATTCATACTTTAATATTACAAAACAAACAATAGTTATAACTCTTAAAAAACATGGATAACATTTATATATAACTAAAATAATAATTACAAAGAAAAACTCCAATAGAATTTGCATATAGTTCAAAGATAATTATAAAAGCAATATTATCTTATTGGATTATGATACATTTATTAATGTCTACCTCATTATTTATCTTTGTCAATTGTGATTATAATAGTTACGGCGTACGTATATATAAAGTAAACAAACATTTTAACACTTTGACCCATGGAAAACAATATTAAAATACATCACAACTCATTCATTCTACGATATTCGACTATTTCCTTCATATTTATCGGATTTTTTAATTATAATAAAAGGTAAAATAACCCTTTTGTTATTTATACACTTAAACTGTAAACAGCACGAGTAAAAAGAAAGATCAGAGTAAAATATTTAAAAATTTATCACATCTATGGTAATTTTTTTTTATAGAAACCTTAAATGAGATACAAAAAGAAACAGAAGAGTTATTGTATGGCTAGAGAGCATTAAATGAAGACAATAAATGAAAGAGTAAATGTGCGTTGGAAATAGAAAATATTGAATTTAATTCTCACCATACAAATGAAATAAAGAAGTAGTGAGAGGGTGTGTTGAAGAAAGATTTAAAGTTATCGATAGGAAGGGTAATGTAGGGCAAAAATAGAGTGGGGTAGGATGAAAAAAATGAATAGTTAGAGAGAAATGAAAAAAATGAAATAAGAGATAAAAGAAAAAGGGTAAGATGATTTATGAGTAAATAAGAAGAAAGGAAATGAAATGAGGAAATGTGTGGACAAAAGCTTTGTGTTGGTTTTATTTGTGTTCCCAAAAAGAGAAGAGTGAGAGAGAGAGAATGGGTTTGAAGTGGTAGAGAGTGATGATAATGATGATAATTTTGCTAGCGTAAGTGGGAAACTCAAACCCCATTTTCTCTGAGTGTACCATTAAACTACTATATATCTACCACTCTCTTCCACACACTTCACACACCAAAACCAAAAAGGCTGCTCCATTTCAATTTCCATTTTCATTGTTAGGATAAGATCTTTGCCCTTTTGCTGCTCCTACACACAAAAACAAATTGCACTCCTCATTTCATTTCAACTCATCACTTTTTCACCTATTTATTCAGTTTCTCACACCCCATCATGCATATAGATCTGTCACACCCATCTCCCAAGCTTGCTACTTGTCATCTCTACGTTTTGCATGACTCTCTCTGACTCAATGTACAGAAAGTCAGACACCGAAAGAGAGAGAGAGAAGGAGTTTTGTGTCTCCCAACATGGTTTTGGTTCCAGTTTATTTTATGGTGTTCATACCCTTTTTCTTTCTTCTTTTATCTTCTCTCAGAACCATTTCATCTTCTTCCTTATCTCTTGATTCGTCTTCTGGGGTTTGTTTTCCTTCTTTGTGCCCTTATTTGTCGGACCGAGGTTGTTGGTGACAAACCCTAAATTCTCAGAATTGTGTTCCTCTGAGAACATGCATGTCAGATCCTAGATTTTCCACCTTTTTAGCTCCAGATTTCGTGAAGTTTTCCTTTAATATGGATGTCACATTTTTCCTCCTCAGATCTGACTCAGTTGTGTGGCTTTTGTTTTTCCCTTCAGATTTTTCCAAACCTTTTGTCTGTGAAACTTTCCATATTTGGGATGCTATTGTATGTGTACTTAGTTTCTTTTAATTCCTTCTATTTGGACAGAAATTGACAGAAGAGAGTGAGCACAAAGAGGCACATGATATAACTCTATATCACTGCTTTTGTGTGCTCACTACTCTTTCTGTCGGTTTTCGGTGCCAGAAAATTCTCCGACTCTCCTTGCTCCATCAACCAAAACCAAACCACATCATCTTCACTCTCTCTCTCTCTCTCTCTCTCTCTCTCTCACTCACTGAAACAGTTCAATTACATGGTTGTTTATCTGTTTCACTATTATTCAACAGTGAGTAAAAGTTATATTATGGCTTTGGTGTTTTGCTAATATGTATGTTTGTATTTTGTTTTATTTTATCTGCTACTATAATCGGTTGAAACAGGCTCATACGTGTTCTTTGATTGTCTTTATTATGGTTTATAGTATATTAGTCCTTGCAAAACGGATAAGTGTGACTTTTGATAGCATTACCTTGCACAAGGTGCCCTGGTTATTGTGCAGACCTTGAGGGGCACCGTTTTCTATCTTTTTATGTGTATTTGTATGCTAGCGAGTGGGAGGGACCATACATGCTACATAGTATGGTCCACACTTGTTGTTGTTTTCACTTTCTAGCATCTAGCTAGCTATTATCGTTTTTCTGATTCCATAGCCTTTCATATTTTAAGTATATAGAGTATGCGGGCCATCAACTTGTTCATTGCTGTAATGTTCTCACCTGAAACAGTGTTTGGCTTAATTAGTTAGAATCTCCAAAACAGTACTATTGTGTGGTCTGATTCTTAGCAAACAACCCTATACTTAGGTTCGTCAATATAGGGTTTATCATTACCCACCAAAACTTGTCAGAATAATAACCCAGTAGTGAGCCACTTTTTGTCTTTTTTTTTTGGTCAAATTTTTACTTTGCTTTTCTTTTTCTGGTTTTTTCTTCTGATATGGATTCTAATACTGTGTTAAGGTTCTGGTTAGATCTTGATAAACTGATAAACATGCATTTTATATGAACAGTTTGCAATCTTATTTTTCTTATTGAGTTTGATGCTTAGCTGATAGAAGCATAAACTGAATCTTCTTAGTTGTCACTGTTATATGGACATTACTAGCATATTACCTTTCTTATAACAGTGAAATATCCACTTGTTGTGATTGCTTTTTATCAATGATATTGAAAGAGTGCTGGTATTTCTCTATCGTGGCTGTGTTGGACAAGAAGCACATATCAATTTGTTACTGAAAAGGTTTAACAATCAAAACTCTTTATTCCAGTTGTACGTGCAATGGTTAGACAAATTCAGCTTGTTTGGTCCTACATCTTCATAAACATATAAAAGTATAGCTATAACAGCTTTGCAAAACTAACAGCCTTAAAGATATGTTTGGATAAACTGTCTATATACTACTTCTCCAACACAAAAAAAAAACAGCTTCTTCATAATCTAATTGTTAAAATTATAACATGCATTAATTTTAATTTAGCCATCTTTCACTTTTTTTCTCCTGTATGTGATTATAGAGAAGTTATCCATTCACACCCTTATTCTCTTCAGATAAGTTTAGCTTCATGATAATGTTGAAATCCATCACTGATTGGTTTTTGGATTTCAAGTTTTCATATTTTTTGTTTCCAATTCTTAAAACAAATATCAAAGACCAAGTCCTTATGATGCTTTATAGTAGATTTTTCCTGAGACCATCCCTGCAATCCCTGAAAGTATTTATTTTACCAAATTACAGACCGTAGTAGATTTAGCACATATATATATGTAATTCACAATGAAATATTTGGGGCTTTGTCAAGTTTTATATTAAGTATCCGGAATGATATTGAAAAATAATGATATTCATTCAGTAATATGTATCTTGTATTTTGGATATTCATTTATCAATGTTACTGCAGTTTTGAGCAGTGCATCAAATTATCTTATGATTTTAAGTTGGTTGAATTCATTGGAAATCGATCTTGTTGATACTAATAGGCTTGGAAGAATTTTAGATGCTGGCGAATGAATGACACAATCTCCTGATTCTGTCAAGGTATACTGGCTAATTTGTGCAACTTTTACATTATTGTGATTTGATTGATGGTCCATAATTCTGTTTGGTTTATGTACTTTTCTGATAAATTTGTAGTCGTTAGTTTAAATGACGTAAGACTAATTTTGGTATATTTTTTCTGTAGTTACCTTTTTGCACTTCTTTCTGTAATATATCAGTTTATAGTTATACTGATAGAGACAATATATATGAATACACACACCCAGTTTGCACAAAGACAACCCAAAATAAATTTGCAGCAGTAAATAGTGTATATAATGGAAAGGTTTCACTTTGTTTGAAGTGATTAATAATTATGATCATTTGTTGTTATGGATTAATCACAACCATAATTTAGATGAATAGATTGTTCTTAAGAACTATATCTATGACTTTTGAATACTGATTAAGTTATTGTATTTACAAAAACATGTATGTATACTGCTGTTATAATATATCTGAACAAGACAACAACAAAAGTCTCATCCAATGCATCAAAGGGCTTTAGGCTGAGTATATTATAGACAATTTCCTCTAATGTCTTTCTTCATCTTTTGTCCCTTACTTTTGCAGATGCCTAAAAACCACATAATCTGTTGTAATCACTGGTGTGCTTACAGGAATCTTCTTTGTAAATGTTTATATGAAGGTGAATAATTTTCTCCAATACTGCTACAGAGGTGTTGTGACTGCATAATGAGTAAAGTTTTGCATAACTTATAACTATGTCTTCAAGAGCAGTTTTTCTTTGAGGTACTGACTCAAACGAATGTTAGAAGGCCATATTATAATGGAAAGAATGTTAAAGGGTAGGCTGAGAAAATTATGCAGGGGTTCTTATTTTCTCACATGGTTGCATTTTGTTTTTCACGATTGTTTTGGAGATATTTGCTTTTGTAGTTGTGTGAATGCCTTTCTTCTGCAATCTTGTGCAGTGAAATGGTAGTTTATATTTAATATACATTTTTCTTACGAAAAAAATAAGCTTTTTAATGATCATTAGGATCATCACACATGACATTAGAAACAGTCCAGATAAGAATTTCAACATATATAAATGCGTACACAGCCAAAAAAGAAATGAGTATTGGAGACGAGATTGTTTATTCCACTGAAAGCACAGTTAGCAGTTTTTATGTATGATATTGGATATATCAATTTTCTTGAATTGTATATTATTTTGTTTGGAGCATATACATGACTTTCACCAAGGTATACTTGCTTTATGCAAGACACTTTTTTTTTTTTTTTTTACTTTGATATAGAATAACTTCCAAACTGTAGTTTGATCTTTTAAGGAGGTTTTTTTTTCTCTTGAATTTGTGTCCGTAATGTTTTCTCTACATATGAAATATTGTGTTTTACATGTTTGGAGAATATGATCTTAGTGGTCATTCTTGATTATTATGCCTGCTGATATGCAAACTTCATAGTAAATTTGCATCTTTAATGCAGACAGCTTTTGGAAGATGCTTGTGATGCTTTGTATTAGTGTCTGCCTTAATAATATATGGCTAGGAGTGATATATATTTTCATATAATGTTTTGAGTTCATGTGCTAGACTTGAAAATGAATACAAATTTATGATATAATTTGGGGAATATTTAAACTCCAAATTTGAATTGCCATCATAATTTGATTACTCAATCGATTGAACAGGGTGGGAATGTGGTTACTGAAAACCTTTACATGTTTTTATGAATTTGGATGAAGGGAGGAAACATTTTGCAGATGATGTTTTAGCAACCTTCAAGTTAAATTTTTTTTGGAGTTCTTGGTTGATTTTTTTTTATTTTATTTTATAGTTTAATACTTTTGCTTAAATTATAACTAATACTGATTAGTATGTATTGATAATTTTTTCAAATTTTACTATTTATGGGACAAATTATTCTCT
The DNA here is from genome assembly GCF_029865625.1 of Vigna umbellata. Classification (NCBI taxonomy): domain Eukaryota; kingdom Viridiplantae; phylum Streptophyta; class Magnoliopsida; order Fabales; family Fabaceae; genus Vigna; species Vigna umbellata. The sequence goes on along the minus strand of NC_142165.1, from coordinate 20,493,850 downwards.
CTTTTCCCTTGCATAAATACTTATAAATACTTATGCTTATACGTTTTGGAAGCTCCAGTTTTCAATGAGTAAATTAATAATAATAATAATAATAATCTATTTTAAAAGTTCGATTATAGCATGATATAAGTCAACTATATATCTGTGGGGTATATTCTTTTGTGCATTTGGAAAATGTGTGGCTGTTAATTAAAGTGGTCAATTTATCTTCTTGGGGGCATTATCGAGTTCAACCATTATTATCAAGATTGAGTGTATAAATATAAGTGCCATAAGTTATTACAAGTTTATGTGTAAAATAAAAATATTATTTTAGAGAAACTAATTCAATCTTTGTTATAAAATTTCATGTATCAATTAATTATAATTTATTAGGAAGCATATTTTATTAATTTTTGCTTTTGTGAGTAGTTGTAGAAAAATTTATGCAAACAATCTTAAGCTGTGTATAAGAGTATTAACGAAATACTGTTTAATACATGCTTTCATCTCTAATATAATATCCATTATTAAAAGTAACAAAAACTCATATAAGAGGAAGTATTTACAATGTATATTTTTGATGATCTTAATCATTAATAATGTTTGCAATGTCTTATTAACTTCTAAAGAATGTGTTTTAACATATATATTGACAAATAGTTACCCGTTTGTCAGTACTCATCAAATTTGACTTTGATTTTTTTTTCATAAACACTTTTTAAAAATAAAAATAAGGAAATTTTCCAAAATCAAATTAGTTAATATATAAATTAATTTATACAAATGATACTATTTTTTCTCCTAAAAGTATGAAAAGTTCATCAAAGAGTATATATGTTATGATTATTTTTTGGATATTAGGGTATAATGGGCACTTTTGATGCAGAGATTTGATTCTTTGATTCCTTTTTCTATTCATAATATGCATCCCTTAATCAAACATGCTTCCTCCACACCTGACATAAACCACTTATGTTCCTAGTTTTACTATTAAACTATTATTACCTGCTGCAATCTAGTAACTAAACAATGTGTAATGACACTCTAACCTAGAAGTGGATGCAATTATTGAAGGTTTTATGCTGTCTTAATACATATAATGTTTGTACAGTAGAATCCTAATGCAAGGTTTCTTTTTCATGTAATATTGTAGCTAGTGATTTCTTTGAGTAAAGGGCACAAGTTTCAAAATTTTAACATCTTTTTGTAATATATATATATATATATATATATATATATATATATATATATATATGCGCACTATATGAAAAATCACGTTAATTAAAAAAACTAATACCGTTTAGTGGTACCAAATTTTATTCAGAAAATATTTAAAAAAACGACTAACTAATGTGGTGAATTTAACTAAAATGTAGTTGAGATCAGCACAAGAAATATGTGTTTAAGTTTCAAATCGGAAGAAAAATTGATAGAAATCCTATGGCATTGTTTGGTGCAAATCTAATTTTGTGAACATTTTTTCACATTATGTTGACATTATTTAACTGTTAAATTTTTGGTATATAATACTTTGTCCGAAATTACTCTTTTGTGTATATAATACTTTTTTTATAATACCTTTTTCACCAGAAGATTCTACTATTTTGAAAATATTCTTCCGTTAAATTAAAGATGCTAAAAAAATAGCATTGTTTAAATAAATCACTTATCTATGCTTAATTATTAATAATATAAAACTAAAGTTAATATAAACAATAATTTTAACTTAATAATAAAATAACATGATCAGAATGCAAACACACGTTGTCGCAAGTTTTAGTGACAGCACTAATCATAAACAAGGGGTACCATTCCATGTTGCTATAATGGTAACATTACTTCAATAATCACGGCAAAATAATATCTAGTTTTGAACCTAGCAGCATTCAAAGCTAGGGGCAGCAATATCAACAAAATATTAAACAAGGTCACATATGAGGATGTAAAGCAGCAAATTGAGCATTAAGAGTAATTCATCCTATCTCTGAATAATTTTACAATATATATCATACATTTATGAATGGGGAATTATCAAATAGCCTGTATTATCAGAACTTGCCGAGGGAATAATATCAGTTCAATTTACTAATAAATTTACAAATAAAAAATATTGTACAACACAACATTAGGTTTTTTTGGTGTTACGTCAGAACTGCCACTTCAAAATTTGTTGACATACTAACAACCACTTTTTGCAACAGCTCCTGCTGCAAAAAGAAGATTCCTGCGAGAAAACTGCTCCGGAGCACAACACAGTTAAATCTTTATAAAGTTGAATCAAGACTAACCATGGGTAATGAAACAAAGAATGGGTAATTAGTGAATGTACCTGGAGAGAGTAAACTGAAGCAGATTTGGTTGGCAGGCTTTTTAATGATCTGAGTCTGTTAGCATTCCCACTTCTACTAATGTGAAAAATACGAGCTCAGTTTTTCCATTAGAAAAGAAAATTCCTAAAGAGATGGTTCGTCAGATAAACTACTTACTTTTCTTCATTCCTTGGAACCTTTATACCCGTAGTTACATCCCAAAATTTGACTGTGCAATCAGCAGATCCAGATGCTAGAAGAGAACCTTCACAACTGACACATCCAACAACAAAGAACAGAAGCGATGTTAAGACTTTGATAGCAACCTAAAATACCTGTTGATTTCCTTTCTATGATCAAGAAAAAATGTTGAGTGGGGATGTTTGTGGGGATCACCTGAAAGCGAGTGACCAGACACATGAAGTGTGACTGACAAGAGGTGTGACACAACAGCCACTAGAGAGGTCCCACATCATGATTGTGCCATCTTCATCACCAGATGCCATGTAGCGACCATCAGGGGACATTGCCAAAGACAAAATCATACTTCTATGACCAATGAAAACCCGAACACATTCCCCGCTCTGTACATCCCACAGTCGAACTGTTTTATCACTGGAGCCAGTAGCAATGTAGTTGCAGTTGGGATGCCACTGCACACACTAAACGAGATAGAAGAACAGGTAAACAATGCATGATTAATAAGGATTCAATAACTGAAAATATTCTTCAAGTGACTTAACATGATTTTTTGAGGAAAAAAGTAATCCATCTACAGACAAAAGAGGGGAAAGGGAATGAGTAAACAGTCAGCACAATCATGAACCCCTTCCCCTATAAAAGAAAATAATAAATAAATGCAAGATTGTCAATTGGTTCAAATATCTAGGAGCTAAATGTAAAGGAAAATGCAGTGCGTCGCACATTAATTTAGTATAAGGTGTGTTACTCTAAAAATGCAGTGCGTCGCACATTAACATAAGGTAACAGAAGTAACTTGTGTACGTGTATGAACTTCTGGAGCAATCATTGCGTAAATAAAAAAATTGAAATCAACTAGCGGATGATATAAATATGAAGAAAATTAGGACAGGCACAATTGGAATAAAATTAACTGCAAGAACTTACATCAACGTCGGACAAATGTCCTGCCATTATTCTTAAAGGTTTTGTTCTGTCCATAGACCAAATCCTGGCAGTTCTGTCATGTGAACAGCTGGCAAAATAATGCCCTGCAGGACTAAACTGCACCAGAAAAAAAAAATAATGTAGTAGTCTAGAATGTAAATGCAGACAGTAATGGCTCAAAATTAAATAGAGTGAGACAAAAGGAAAGAAGAGACACAAAACATCCATTGGATAGGGAAGAAAATCTTCATAAGCTTCATAAATAAAACTTGAGAGAACGAATTCCCAAAGATACGGTCATACTTGTATTGAACAAAGATGCAGGGTGTATATTTGGAAGAGAATACACTGCATATTACTTTAAGAATATTACATCTTTTACATTTTTTTTTTCACTTTCTCTCTCTTCATCCCATCAACCATCTCGTCCCACAGTATCTCTCTTCTCTTTCTCATCTCTCGTTGTTACATAATTTTTCTGTAACAATACAACTTCTCTAAAAATCATATGGCAGCCCCACGTCAATTACATTTAATTATCCCTAGAGTATATGGAGAGTTGTTCAATGTCATGACATCCATTACAATTATAGGCGTTGAGCCTAGATAACCGAGAATGTTATATATTAGGATGTTTTAAGTCATTCCCATATCATATCTTTATCATTAAAAAATATCAAATCTCCTCTATTATTGTATTGACTACTTTTTCTCAATATAAATAAAGTACTCGTACTGTTTGAGAAACACAGTTTCAATATTTCTCTACCCTCGAGTTTATAGAAGTTAGAAAGATTTAGATGATAAAAGTTTACCTGAACATCCCAGATAGGGTAATTGTGACCCTTGTAACAAACAAGATTGGCATTAAGCTTTGTACTCCATAGTCGAACTGCATTAACGTTCATGGTTCAAAATAAGACTGCAGAATTAAAAATACAACAAATATACAGAGACCTTAATTTCTATAAACTGCCAATGTAAACTATTTAACATTGTCAATTGATAAAAAACTACTTTTAGGAGTTGTCAAGTATACCCTATTTTCACGTACTTGAATGTGAAACAACAAAGTAAACTGTCAAAGGTGAAGACAGAATTCTGAAAGAACAATGGATCACTCAAATGGGATCAAATTAACTTACCTGTTTTGTCTGCTGAAGAGGAAAGAAGAAAATCCCCGGCAGCACTAAAAGTGGCGGCATAGACTGGACCTGAGTGACCTTGATACAATGTATACTGTCTTCTCCCACTATTTTGCCCAATAATTTGTTCATTCTGTGACATGTCATTCCCTCCCTGCGAAAAATCTGATGATAGAAAAACTGAACTATTATAGCAAGCAAACAGATAAACTCATATTTGAGCATATTGAATTCCTAAAGACTTAAAAGATTGCCTCAATCAGTTTAAATTTAGCTAAACCGGAACTCAGTGTAGACTTCGTTCAACTACAACAGTTATATTTTTAGACACCCCAATGTTTTAACATTAGACATGATATTTGAGTTCAAGAAGCCAGTTTTATGTGTGGGTGGACAAGATTGATCAAGATTATAATCATATTAGTGATGGATTTCATTGCATACAAATTACAGTGGCATCACTCAAGCAATATTTAAGATCCACTACACAATCCAGAAAAAAGACCCAGAGTAATCACATAAATCCCCTAAAACTTCAAGAGAACATTTCCAATAAAAAGATATTACGGGGCCAAATAGTGCACCCACACTCTTTTACATCACATTCTCATGCCAAAAGTTTTTTCCCCTAAAACTTTTTAAGGAAAAATCTAAAAGAAAACGCACCATGAAGGAAGCTACTACTGTATATGTTGCATGCATGTGTGTGTATTACAGTAACATCACTCTCTTAAATGATATTTAAGATCCACTGCACAATCCAGAAAAAAAAAAGACCAAAGGATTCATCAATCCCCCAAACATTTTAATAGAAAATGTCCAATTACTTACAGGGAAAAATATAGAGCATCCACTGTTTTACTTCACGTTTTATACCAAGTTTTGACCCCTTACAAATTCTTAATATAAAAAAATCTAAAAGAAAATGCACCATGAGGAAGCTATGCTACTGTATATTTTGCATACACTTTTACACATACATATACATATAAGAAACTTAAAAAAGTGTGTTTTTTGATAAGTCATATTAGAACCTTGGAGCACATTACAGATAACCATCATACTCAATTAATAGTAGTGAGTGAAACTTGTTTATAGTCATATTCAAGTTTATAAAGCAAAGTATGCAACAAATTTACTCAGCTTGGTCTAAACAAAAGGATTTAAGCAACGAACTTACGAGCAGTGGATTGTTGCTCAAGTTTTGCCATATCCCAGACCTGCAGACACAAGTCACAATAATAAATCCAAGTTCACATTATCTTGTATGATAAAGCTGTTAAGGGAAAAAGGTTGGAAAGAGGAGGAGGATGAACAGAAAGAACCTTTAGGGAAGAGTCAGAAAATCCTCCAACAATCAATGACCCATCGTGGGATATTGATGAACAGCTTAAACTGGGTAGTTGAGCAAAAACTTAAGTGTTACCCAACAGAAAACCAAACATAAATAAACTTGTTCTGCTAAAGTGTAAAAGATTACCCATTATGTGTATTTACAAATGTGTAGAAGTTCACTGAAGGGAGAGCAACACTACTCAATTGTACACGATTCCTTAAATCGTCTAGGATAGACAGTTCTACATCAGTTGAACTGCAAGAATAACATTACAACATTTAACATAATAGAACTACAAATTTTTAATGAATGTTTTTCTGTGGTTTCAATGTTATTTAATAGAGCAAAACTTTGACTCAGCAGTTCTCACTGTAATAAAATATATAGATAGGATGATCTTCTAGTTTAAACAACAACCAACACAGAATATGTAAAGCCAATTATACAGAAAAAAGACTTGAGAGAATACACTGTGGGCAAGGGTATCTCTGGTTTAATGCGAGGTGCTGCAGATATAGTGTTAGCTTCTGGCTTAGCATTTTTCCCTGTTGCACTGCTGACCTTGTCCTTTTTTACCTTTTTTACTGAATTACCTTGCTTTCCTACATCAATTGACCTTTTCTAAAAGAGAAACAAGTGAAAAACAATTAACACTTCTTGACAATCAAAGAATCTGCAGTATTAAGGTGATCAAAGTGAATTCAAATGGAACTCATGCTCAACTTTTTTACAAGTGCATAACTTCTGAGAAATGTATATCAGATCATCCAGTAAAAGCATTCATGAAAATAAAGAGTCAGGGGTGCATTTTAATAACAGATGTACCTTACTCTCATCATTGTCTCCCTCTTTGCCTTCGCCTTCACCCTTTTCTGTGCCTGAAAGCAAGGCCCCAGCCTTATCTATGTGGTCTTCCACAGAATCTTCAAACATCTATGAGGAAATAATAGAGATTGAAATCAGACCATAATTATTTAAATCAGAAAAATATTTCTATTAAAGAATCCAATGAAGAACATTTTTAAACTGGAGTTTGGGGTGGATGATTGGCACTAGATGCGAGTCACACAGGCTTTATCAACACAATACCTCTACTCATGCTTGTTCAATGATGGACTCTCCTATCCTTATGCACATTTCAGTTAGGTAATCCTTATTTTGTGACAATGATGTCAACTCTCTCCAAATTATCCATTGTATCAAGTATCAATTAGGAAAACATTTCGTAGTTCTTTTGTGACTCCTACTTTAGTCCATTTTATGTTCCATGTCCTAGTCATACTGTATGCACATTAGGGCCAAGATATTTTATCACATTCATTAATGAGTTATTCTCAATGTAGTTTCTAATGATGATCGATCTAAGTATGTCAGCAGCTCAAAATACTCAGCCTGGCCCGCACTGTTTCTTGCAAGCTGGCCTACATGACCCATCCCGCATTGTCATTCCTAGATTATACAACTTCAAGTGTTAAAATTTGTGATATTCAACATCTGAAGTTGTATTTTGACAATCGAACAGTTTTTTCATGTTTCCTTCAATCCAATGTTCTATGAACGAAGTAAGCATATATAGAGATTAACTAGCATTTTATTCGTGTTTGGAATTTTCTACCAAATTTATCATCTCAAGCAATCAACTTGCACATGTCTTGACCAAGTCTTAGAAAGGGCCTTAAATTCAACTTATATGTCCAAGCTTGGGAGATATAACTTATGTACTCTAGTTTAAGGGAGAGTGTTAGATTTATGTTTGATGTAATATTATTTTCCTTAATGTCTATACAATTCCTATTTTTGAGCCTCTATTATGATTGTAGGCTGCGACCATAAATACAATGTGTTATTTTCTTCCTCCCAGTGTACTCAGTTTGACTTTTTCACAAGACACACATATATACATGCATATATACATACATAGTCTATAAACTGAATGATAACTTTTAGAATATGTAAAATATGTTATTATGTCTTAGGTTATCCTCTAGGATTAGTTTCCTCATTACCAAGTAGTTAGATTATGATAAATATAAAGGTTAGTTCTCTAGGTTTCATGAGCATATGTAATGAATCTTGTTGGAAGTTCTACATCGACTAGAGATAAGACTAATTTATAGTATATAAGTGGATGCAAACTTCATCTTACAAGCCGGTTTTGTAGGATTAAGTTAGCCTTATAGTCCACTTCTTAACATGGTATCAGAGTCAGGTTAGAGTCTATTCTAGCAATATTTTTGTGGACATATTACTTCACCCACTATTGAGTCACTGTCAGACCACTGGGTCACTGTCAGACCACCCATTAATGTGTAGTGTCACGCTCGAGATGTATATATCTCGGCGTGAGGGGAGTGTATTGGAAGTCCCAAATCGACTAGATATAAGGTCAATTTATAGTATATAAGTGGGTGCAAACCACATCTTACAAGCCGGTTTTTGTGGAGTTGAGTTAGGCTTAAAATTCAGTTCTTAACAAATCTCAATTAAAATAAATTAGTGTTTATTCCTTTGTAAGCATACCTACTGTTAGGACATAGGGTATGTGGATATAATGGGAAAGGGGAGTAGGATAGGAGGAAGAGGAGTTGTATAAATAGTTGTTTGTTTAGTGGAGGGGGGACTTTTGGCAGTTAGATTGTTGACAGGCTTTGTCCTGTGGAGGGGGTTAAGCCCTTTGTAGTTGCACAGACCATTCTTTTGTGAATAATACTCAGTTTAATTCTTTTTTCTCTATTGTGTACCTGTTACGTGTGGTGTTTGGATCGTTCTTGATTAGGTTTCTCTTTCGAAAACCTATCAATTGGTCCGACCTGCCGGATTAAGAAGGGCGTGAGATAGTGATGGAGCCAGACGGAGGGACAATTGGAGAATCTTGAGATCACGGTGGAAGGGATCAAGGCGGAGACCGCTGCGATACGACACGACATGCAACAATTGATGAGGCTAATGGGTGGAGGAACTAATAATCATGATGGGAACTCTGAAGGGGGTAATAGTTCGGTGAACGATAATCACGAGACACGTGATAATGGGGGGATACAACAGAATTGGAGAAAAAGAGTAGACCTACCGGGGTTTGAAGGGCAAGAACCACACAGCTGGATCAACAGAGCGGAACGCTTCTTTGATATACAGAAAGTGGCGGAGGAAGACAAGGTAGAGCTCGCCTACATCAGCATGGAAGGTAGTGCGAGTTATTGGTTTAAGATCTGGAAAGACAAAGCCAAGAACCGTTCTTGGTCTGGCTTAAAAGCGGCGTTGATAAATCGTTTTGGAGGGGGATTTCGTGGAACTGTGTACAAGCAGCTGGCGACGCTGCGACAAGAAGGGTCGGTGGAGGAATTCACCAGGAGCTTCGAGATATTATTGGGTCAGACCAAAGGCTTATCGGAGGAACTTGCGTTAGGGTTTTTCCTGGCTGGGCTACGGGAAGAAATTAAGGGGCAAGTCCGCATTCAAGATCCTCAAGAATTGGAGGTTGCAGTGAGGATCGCGCGGGACGTGGAAGACGCAATATCCAAAGCGCGGGGAGGAGGTTGGAACAGCTTAAAGGTGAACCCAGTGGGTACGCAAGGCTCGACAACCATCGTTCGAGGAGAGGTCGAGCGACAGCCAGCGAACCGTTCAGGAGGAACGAAGGCGAGTGGGTCGAACCGAAGAGAAGGTTCGATGACGGCGAATAACGAGAAAGGTGGAACCGTCGGAGGAGGCGACAATCGGGGGAGAATGGTAAGAAATTTACCTTATCCAGAATTTGTTAAAAGACGGGAAGAAGGTCGATGTTTTCGGTGCAGGGGTCCTTTTGAACCAGATCATCGTTGTTCGGAGAAGAGCTTGCGGGTGCTGCTCTTGGCGGAAGACGAGGAGGACGAAGGGACAGAAGACGTGAGCCAGGATGCGAAGCCCATGGAACTATCTGCTTGCTCAGCAGAGGGGTTAACACCAACCAGAACCATGAAATTAACAGGGAGAATTGGAGAAAAAAGAGTGGTGGTCCTCATAGACAGTGGAGCCAGCCATAACTATATTAGTCGGAGGGTGGTGGAGGAATTGAAGTTAGCAGTAACTGATACAAACCCATACACGGTGAGCCTTGGGGATGGTCACAAGAGGATATATCGTGGACGTTGCGAAAAAATTCAAAAATTTGGGGGAAGCCACGGTGGAGGAGGAATTGTACGTGTTCGAATTGGGGGGAGTAGATGTAATCTTGGGGGTGGCATGGCTAGCGAAGCTTGGAAAGGTTATGATCAACTAGGGGGAGATGTCCATGGAATATATGTTGAAGGGTAAGAAGGTGATAGTAAAGGGTGATCCAGCGCTTTCCAGACAGCTGGTGGAACCCAAGGCCTTGTGGAAATTAGTGGATGCTGAGTCATGGGTACTAGTGTGGGATCTGGGCCTAGTGGAGCAAGAGGGGTGCGGTGAGTGGACTGGGGATTTGACAGGGGAACAGCGAGCTGAATTAAAGACAGTGTTGCAGGCGCACTATGGGGTGTTTCAAGAGAGAGAAAGCCTGCCACCACCTCGTGATACAAAGCATCCTTACAGAATAAAATTTGAGACTTGGAAATCGGGTTTGATCGAGAGGAAAAAAATTATGGTCAGAGGAGATCTTGAGACTGGCGATGGGAGAACCAAGAACAACAGAACAGAGGAAAACTACAATGCGCATGAGTCTTCTAATCTTTACGAAGCTGATACCCATTGGACATCATGGTTGGTTCCTATGTTTGTGGTTGCTAATATTGTTGTTTTTGTTATTTCCATGTACATCAACAATTGTCCCAAGAATAACCTCGGTCCCCAAGGTGGCGGCGTGGCCAAGTTCCTTGGAAGGTTCTCCTTCGAACTTAGGCAGGAGAATCCGTTGCTTGGTCCTTCTTCTTCAACATTGACCAAGATGGGAGCCCTTCGGTGGGATAATGTTGAGAACGGGCATCAAGGATGGAGACTTGTCACTTGCATTTGGTTACACGCTAGGATTATTCATTTGCTTGCTAACATGTTGAGTCTGGTATTCATTGGGATTCGTCTAGAACAACAATTCGGGTTTGTGAGGATTGGAGTTATACCTGGTGACTATCCAGGATCAATATTCTGCGTTCAGAGTTCAACCTTGTGGACAAGGTTGTTGAAGGAGAGGAGGGTAATGTTAGGACATAGGATATGTGGATATAATGGGAAAGGGGAGTAGGATAGGAGGCAGAGGAGTTGTATAAATAGTTGTTTGTTTAGTGGAGGGGGGACTTTTGGTAGTTAGATTGTTGACAGGCTTTGTCATGTGGAGGGGGTTAAGCCCTTTGTATCTGTAGTTGCACAGACCATTCTTTTGTGAATAATACTCAGTTTAATTTTTTTTCTCTATTGTGTACCTGTTACGTGTGGTGTTTGGAGCGTTCTTGATTAGGTTTCTCTTTCGGAAACCTATCACCTACACTGCATGGATAGTTCTACATGGTTGAATAGCATATTGGGTACATATCCAATAATCAACTATCACTCAAAAACAAGTCAGTCGACCTAAAGGACCTTGCTTTTACCAAGTAATTTTGTTTACTATTAAATGAAACTAACAGCTACTTCAATCCCCTTCAACACATCACAATAAAGGAAAGGAAAGAAAAATTGTGTAGTTTTACAAATTTTGGAGTCATTGCTCCCACTCTGGAAAACAAGTCATGACTCTAAATCTGACCCAATCAAAGTGTCTGTTCATTAAAACTTAGTATTCCAGAACCCAAGTACACTGATGAAATTATGACAAAGGATGTAACAGATGTCAAAGTTCATTTGATTGTTTACAATTGTGAAATGGATAAAAGTGAGCAATTTTTAAGTCTTTGAAAGTTTAGGTATAATAGATGCTGTTATAATACACTTTTTATAACAAAAGCTTGCAAAACTAAGAAACTGGAACGCATTGAAACAAAAAAGAGGAAGATAATTTTATAAAATTGTCTAGCTTTGTGAATATACTGAAGGACTCACCCCCCAAAGGATTTCTTTCTGATTTATCTGGTTTACTGCATCCTGGATGCTTCCACTGAGGGTAACAGCTTCTGGGTCATCAGAAATTGAGCTCGGTTGCCCAGCTGTAACTGCAGTGTGACAAGAATGAAATTTATGCAAAACTGAAAAGTAAATGAACAGAATTAACACACACACTTAAAACGAGGAAAAGTACCTTGGAAGCTAATATGCTCATTGATAATACCAATTATTGTGGTGGATTGCATACTATGTAGATGTTGCAATAGAAGCTCATAGGAATACTGCCAGACGTCCAACACATTAACCATCAGATTTTTAAATGTATAGAGAACGTAAACGTAATGACCTCAGTGATGAAAATTCTTAGCAAAACTATAAATAAAGCCAAAACTCGTTTTTACGTATATGGTTCTTTTCTTTATTCAGAAGCTGCAAATCAAAATGCTAATAGCCAAGCATTTTTCCGAAGAGAAAAGCATCACCAATATTAATAGAAAATAAAATCACAGGAGTGTTGGGTACAAACAAAGTCTCACATCGGATGAAATACGAAATAGACATGGGTTTATATACACATAAGATACCTCCTTTGGTAAGAGGCCTTTTGGAGTGTACCAAAAACAAATCCATGAGGTCTTAGCTCAAAACGGACAATATCTTACCAGGGTGGAGATCTATGGATATGTGTGTATATTGAACCTACATAACATCTGGTATCAGAGCCCATGGTTCAGGTCTGGTGACCGGAAAAAAAAAAACAAAAAACTTCCGCTATAGGGGAGGTAGAAGAACCATAACCCTTTGTTTGAGGGGAGGATGTTGGGTACAAACAAAGTCCCACATCGGATAAAATACGAAATAGGCATGGGTTTATATACACATAAGATACCTCCTTTGGTAAGAGGCTTTTTGGAGTGGTACTAAAAGCAAATCCGTGAGATCTTAGCCCAAAACGGACAATATCTTACCAGTGTGGAGATCTATGGATATGTGTGTATATTGAAAATAAAATCACAGGAGAACAGTCAAATACAGAAAAACAAGGCCCAAAAAGGGCACAAAAGTTCTGCCCAACTTCTCATGGATTATGAAACTAACTGAAAAATATACTTAATCTGATGAGTACTGAAACGAGTAACTGAGAAACAGTTCAACTAAAGAATATTAACAAACTAATCCAGGTAAATAAAGGCATTACCCGACATATCTTTATGTTGAACTTACTCTGCCTAAGGGAATGAGCGAATTCCATTTCCTGAGAAAAAAGAATATTGAATGATTATATATAGTGCTAGCAGTCTAATAACTTCAAGAAACATATAAAAGATATCAATTTCAGATAGCAACTAACCTCCAAATGAGTAGGAGAAAGAACTAGTTCCAATTTCTGAAGGTCTCGTGAGTGCAACATTTCATGGTCCTCACGAAAGGTATTGAAAAAGTTCCAAGCTGAGTATATCCGACAGAATCATAAATCATGTGACAGAAGCATAAAACAAATGATGCATTGATTGCCACATTAGGAACTTCAAAATCCATAAAAAGTAATATTAATAATTATTGTTAAATGTCTGTGTGAAGAAATATTTCATACCTTCCTGAAGATGCCCTTTTGCCACAAGATCCATGAAGCAATGGACAAATACTGGATAAAGCACACGCAGTAATTCATGCTGCAAANCAATTTGGAAACTTCTGAAGTCAGTGGTGGGGGTGCAGGTGTTGACTAGAGGGACGCTCGTCCGTCTGACAGTGGGATTTTGAACAAAAGTGAATTTTTCTGGAAAATCTCCCACTCTCTTACGCGCACCTTCTCCCCTTCCAAAACTCAGACTTTTCATTTCTCCTCCTTCTTTCTAGAACTCTTCTCCTTCTCTCTTCTGCAACTTAACATCCTTTTCTCCGATCACGTTTCAGCACCGTAGGAACGTTCCCTACACCGTGAGCTCCATCTTGAATCGAACAACTTCCGATTCTGTAACCGGTAAGTTCCCCAACCTAGACGCTCGTTTCTGAGCTATATGTGAACCTAGAATTCAGCTGCATGTAAGGGTGTAGACTAAGTTCTTATGCTTTCTTTTGGTTAGATTAAATCGTTGAGGGTAGAAAACTGTAGTTGGGCGAAGCAGAAACCATTCTCTTAGAACGTCACTACTGATCCGGGTAAGGGAAGCTTATTAGATTTAATTCTTATGATTTTACTATACTGCATGTGCGTTATGTGTTGTATGAAGTAAGATTTATGATATTAGATTTTTTGATATATGAATATGATCCTGAATTGATGTATGGAAATAATGAAATGTTCTATGGTTTGATTAAACTGAAAAATGAGCTGTATGATGAGATGAATGCATGAAAGTATATACTGAGAATATATTTGATGTAAATAAAACTTTGAATATAAATTTTCATATGATATGGAACGTTCGTCATCAAACGGTCTTTGACCGTTCGGTGTTATTGTCAAGTTCAATTGAAAAGGAATTCTTTTATTTGGAAAGAATTCTCGTGGAGGACGAACGCCCTCTTATGTTAGTCTTACGTTTGAGCGTTCGGCCAAACGGAGATATATTGAGAGTTGTGTGAGAGATTTGAGAAGCCTGAAAATATATATTCAGACACTTAGTCATATTGTTAAAAACGTAACTTCACCATTATAACTTATGTAAAATCCTATTTCTATGATATGGAATCAGCGATGGGTCTCGACCCAAAGCGTACGTCTTAAGTGGCGCTCGGTCTTATACCGAACGCTCGTCCCAAAGTGTAAGTGATAAGTAGCGCTCGGTCCTATACCGAACGCTCGTTCTTTCCAATATTTTTCAACGAACAGAAATAGCGTTCGTCCTCACTTTCATAGCGTTCGTCCGAAAACTTAAATAGCGTTCGTCCGAATACTTAAATAGCGTTCGTCCTAAACTTCAGTAAATTCGCGTACCGCGTTCGGTCATTTACTGGCAGTCGATTATTCTAACTAAATTGTACTTAGTACATTTAGTACTCGTCTTTTGTATCTTTATTCAGTTGAATTGACTCTGAAATCTTGGCAAGGTAATTATTTTAAGTATAAGTTGAATTGTTCTAGAGTCAGTTCCTTTAACTGATTCAAATTGTAATAGCGTTCGTCACACAAAATGCGTCAGCTTTATCCCTTCGAAAAACAATATCTTTCGGTTTCGTTTTTTACGTTCGTCCTAGTTATGAAGAGGATTGAACGCTCGTCTTTTTATGGAAGTGGAACAAAGAATGAAAATGTTAATAAAAGGATGTATTATGATGTGCGAACAGTTCAAGAGATGAAATTATGTTTGTGGATTTTGAACGAGCGTTCCAGGGAGGAACGACTCTTGGATGAAAATTGAGATTTGTAAAGTATGAATGTGGTAAGCTTAGCTGGCGGGTCATCCTGATATTCCGTGAGTGCTCGTTCTCAAGTAGAGAGGAGTATGTCATGTGTGGGAATGGCAGGAGGTCTTAGTCCATAACTATAACTTGGACAGAACGGACTAACCTCAGGTGGCAGCTGACGAGTATTCCAGTTATCCCACCTGGGTGCACGGACGTCGTAGCTACACAGAATTCATACAGTCCGGACGGTCAGTCTAGTATCAGGAATTTGACTGAGTTAACGAATGAATTGAACGTATGTGTTGTAACTTATTTGATGTGTTTGATATGTATGAAATGTATGTTTTACTTGAATTAAATTCAATAAGCTTACCCTTCGTTTCTCCTTTGCGTTGTCTGTATATGTATGTCCGTCTTGTCCTTCCAATGATCATCCGTGTGGATGTGAACAGAGGGAGATGCTTCTCTGGAGGACACACTTGATGAAGGATTAATTGCTGAAGAGAATCTGGTAGAAGTTGAAGTGAAGGCCGAACAGTAGGACGTTCGGTTAACTGATTAGTTTAGTTTAGTTAAGATAGTGTATCGTTCAGAGTGAGCGTGTTTTGCTTTATGTAAATACTTGAACGTTCGGTAATTATTTTTGTAAACCGTTCGTTCGTGTTTTGTAACGATCACTCATTTTATTGTGCGTAACTTTGTAAGGCCGTTCGGCCAAGAGCGTACGTTATTATTCTTATGTAAGACTGATTTGCTATATTAATATATGTGAATATTCTATTATATAGTTGCTGACTGTATAATTTTGGGATGTTACATTCACAAACTTCCCTTTCGAAAGAAAATTATATCTAAATTGGAGTTAGTGTCTTCTCTTTTTTTCCACACCTACTTTCCACGGATCTGACTTTAATTTTGTTATTTTATATCTTCCACAAAATTTCCTTCTTGAAAAGAAATTATCACTTTCTTCCTTTTGCCAAATAAATCTAATTAAATTCATTTTCCTTATTACTATATTCATATCTCGCGGACAAACAAACAATTAATTCTGAGTATTACACGGATTTGACATTTCAACGGACGAAAATTTGTGAACGAAAACTTTAACATCATCTTATCTCTTTTCATTTCAAATTTACAATTAATAAAAATCTCCAATACATTGTAGTTACATTCATCGGTGAGATGTTGATGCGTTCCAATAATAAGATAGATATGAAATAAATGAAAAATAAAATCTTCATGATAAAATCAAATAAAAGTATATTACCTTTATACTTTTCAAAATAAGTTCAAAATCAAAATAAAAATATTTTTTAAGAGTGGGAACAATTTCTTACTACCGTTGAAAGGGTTTTCGACGAAAGTCAAATAAGACTTTTAAAAACACTTTTTAATCATTGTTATATTATATTAAACATCTTAAAAAGTTGAAAGAATCAACGATGGTTCAAAATTGTATTCAAAAGTTCACTATACAACGATAATGTTAACTACTAATAAGTCGCGATTATTCTGATATGAATTATCGTTAAAAGATATAACTTTTTTCGAAAAAACTAAACTGTATCTGAAATATACGTATTCCACAATCCTGAAAAAACAGAACTTTCAAATATCTATTCATTTTACAATTTCAAACAGTTTGTACTTATTTAGCCTAATAAATATATTAAAGAATGCACTTCAACGAAATTTACTTAGCCCGAAATGGATGTGTTGAAGAAATATTCACATATTTACGCAATTGAAACAAATCTCGTCAATTTGACATTGTGATTATTATTTACACTAAAGTACCACTTGGTTGTTATTATCAACTTGAGATATATATTATTTCAATGTTATTATTTGATATTACAGCATAGGTCAATGATTCATGTTAACCTATAAGTACAACTAGTATTCTCGAGAAAATGCTCTATTACTATAATAATCATACTTATATTTACTACTATATTCTTGTAGATCTTAAAACTCTCTTACTGGTGGATCCTCCCTCACATTCCAATCTTCAAAAGTACGCGTCAGGACTTCAAAGTTGCTTAGATCATATCACCTGTCCAAATGACCTCGTTCAAGACTTCCGATAAGAACATTTAGCACCCACTGTGAGACTTTAGTAAAACTTTCCCCAGCCTCATCATCCCATAGTCATCACCTAAAGTCAAGCCTAACTCACAAGATGGAATCCAACCCAGTTTGACAATCCTTCAATACTAAATGCAAACGCTAATGCTGCAGAACGAAGAACAACGCAAGCGTTATGTCGAGCTTGTAGCCGTACACGCTCAACATTAGGCGGACCTTCAAGAACTCCAACAAAAGATGACTGACCTGGAGAACGAGAAATCACCTCCCTGACCTTGGCCTAACTCTCGAGAAGAAGGTCCAGGTAATTTTCGAGCAGAGTGTAACCTGCCAACACGACGAGGTTCGCATGAAAGCCACAACGGATCCCCTAACACAAAACTTAAAGAGACCGGAGCAGGTTAACCTAGCGTAAAACAATGAAAACTCGTGGACTTTCTTATTACTCAAAGCAATATCACGGCAAACACAAACATCATAACCTAAGCCAAGATAGACAGTAAAGTCCTAAGATTCTATGAGACATCCTGATAGGTGCATAAATCGAGAAGAACATCAAACTTCTCATACACACACCCAAAAATTTCGAGACAAGATTGACCATATCAAGAAATTTCATTCTTTCACAACACAATAGATGTTTCTTAAAATATTATCTCTTTAATAGTTTAAAGAGGGAATACTAAAATATAATGATATAGGAGTGAGTAGGGAGAAATTGAAATAGTACTATTTTGAGATCATGTATTTATAAAATTAAACTAAAATATACCAAAGTTATAAAAGATAAATAATATATTGAATATGTGTACAGTGTACATAAATAACTATGACTACGTGAAGCCTTATAAAGTAATATATATATATATATATATATATATATATAATTTCCTCTACTTTTAAAATATGAATACGTATTCCTAAAACTCATCCTCTCCCGGTGTGTGATTATTTTTTTCTCTCCAATCATTTATATAAACAATAATCAATGATATTAGTTTATCCGAAGTAGCATTAAATAAGGATTATTAAAACTAGAAATAAGAAATTAATCTTGAGTAGAAAAATAAGGAATGATAGGATCGATGCATAATTTATGTTTGACATGAATACGTCTTTCCAAAATCCTTTTCGTGAGGAGACGTTTTGTCAAGCAATATGTTACAATCGGTTTCTCTAGTCAAGTCGTTGCAATGCCAATAAATTGTACTTTTTTGTTTAACACAAAATTTCATTATATCTTAATCTATTATTACGGATGTGAAACTTTTGTATAGACTCCAATTACTATAAATAGAGTTTCTCTCCATTATATTTAATACATCGTCCCCTTCATTTCTTTCGAAAATCATGAGTAAATTTCTCTCTCAAAATGCAATCATTTTTGTATGGTTGCTATGCGGAATCATGTTCAACACTGCCTTTTGCAGCTTCAATATTCGTTGCAACCAACAAGACATGCATGCTCTCTTAAATTTCAAGCAAGGAGTTACAGATCCCTCAGCTGTCCTTTCCTCATGGACCACTCAACTAGATTGTTGTCATTGGAAAGGAGTCATCTGTAGCAACATCACTAGTAGAGTCACTCAAATCACTCTCCCCTGTTCTACAACTCTTCCTAGCTATAGGGACGAAGAAGATAAATCACATTGTCTTACAGGTTCCATTCCCCTCTCCTTATTGTTAGCAGAGTTGAAATATTTAGAATACTTGGATTTGGGAAACAATGACTTCTTAGCATTACAATTTGATTATCTTCATAATCATAATTGTCATAATCTATCTATACCTACTTCTTCTCATAGTCAGTGTGTCAACTCTTCAACTCTTCATCATCTTGATATATCATATAACTATAATCT
Source organism: Vigna umbellata (assembly GCF_029865625.1). NCBI lineage: Eukaryota > Viridiplantae > Streptophyta > Magnoliopsida > Fabales > Fabaceae > Vigna > Vigna umbellata. Next base: position 20,474,649 of record NC_142165.1, on the reverse strand, counting down.
TGTCATCAACAACCTTCGGTGGCTTCCCTACATCTCCTCCTTAGAATATCTCAACCTCAATGAGATTGATCTTAGCATGGAATCTAATTGGCTTCAATTAGTTACTATGCTTCCATCACTTTCATTCCTCAAAATGCGTGGTTGTCAACTTAAAGACTTGAGTTTGTCTCTTCAGTATGCTAATTTTACTAAACTCGAATATCTTGGTCTTTCTGCAAATGAATTTAACTCAGTGTTGCCTAAGTGGTTATTCAATCTTAGTTGTGGTATTTATCATTTAGACCTTAGGTCAAATTCTTTAATAGGACATCTACCTAAGGCTTTGTTAAATCTTCGAGAACTAGAAAACTTGATCTTGCAAGACAATAACTTTGATGGACCCATTCCAGATTGGTTAGGTGATTTCAAACATTTAAAAATTCTTATTCTTGGAATAAACAAGTTTTCAGGATCTATTCCCACAAATTTGGGAAATCTATCAACCTTGATTGAATTGGATGTGAGCTCAAATCCATTGACAGGAGTTGTGTCTGAGAGAAATTTAGCCAAATTGTCAAAATTAAAGTTATTGTATATATACTCATATTCCACGTTAATCTTTGACTTTGACTCGGATTGGATTCCACCTTTTCAACTTGAGGAATTAGTACTTGGGTTTTCAAATCCCAACCTTCCTGCGTGGTTCTATACACAACGATCACTTGAAATATTAACTATATGGAATTCATCATTTGAGGCTCCAGACAAATTTTGGAATTGGGTATCATCAGTGATTGAACTCGACTTAGAAGGCAATTTGATAGACGGAGACATGTCAAATGTGTTGTTGAACTCTACAGTCATTGACATATCATCAAATGGTTTGAAAGGTTGCTTGCCTCAATTATCACCAAATGTGGTTTTTGTCTCATTATCAAATAATTCATTATCAGGAGAATTGTCTTCCCTCTTATGTGGTCATAATGTGTCGAATGGGAAAAACAATTTGTTGTATTTGGACATATCATTGAATAATCTATCTGGAGGGCTTACGAATTGTTGGAAGAATTGGAAATCTTTGGTTGCTGTTCACTTGGGAAGCAATAATCTATCAGGAAAGATACCTCCATCACTGGGCTTCTTATCTAATCTCACCTCGCTCCATTTGCATGAGAATAAACTACATGGGGAGATTCCTCTCTCATTGCAAAATTGTCGCAAGATGAATAGGCACAAGATGAATAAAGCCTTGGTTGAGTTTTTTCCGAACAATGTGACAATCCAACTCAATATGTTTTGTACGCTCATGGAAGTTGGGATTATGAGCAATATGAATTGTTGAGCGGTTGTCACAAAAAAGTGTCACAGGAAAAGGCTTAGCAACTTGTAAATCCTTGAGAAGATAAGAGATCCATTGTACTTCACACAATGTTACTGCAAATGCGTGATTCTCAGCTTCACATGAGGACCGTGCTGCAATAGTTTGCTTCTTGGATCGCCATGAGATTAAAGAGGAACCAATGAATAAACTGTTAGGCGATTTCGGCAAGCATACCGAATCGTTCAAGTAATAAACCGGTAAGATCAGGTATCGTTTTCCCAAGAGACTCGTAATACTAGAGAATTGTGTGATTAACAACTCATATAGACTCAAGAACATAAAATCGATTTACAAACAAGTGCAGAAACATAAATTCACAAGTAATTACAAGGTTGGACTTTGGTATTGAAGGCACTTGGAAATGGAAAAGACTAGAAATGATATGAAATGACATTGTTAAGGTTAGGTTTCACCAATGGACTCTTGTGTATAACCAATTTCATCTCCTCTCTATCAATTTACTAAAGTCAATCCACTAAAACACTCTAGCCCTAATCCCTTAGGTGAAAGAGCCTAGGTTTTCCTTATCAAACTCCAACCCCTTGGACAATCTAACAAGCAAACCCGCATTAAGAATTAGGATCTTAAGACAACATGTGAATCATCTTCCATCCCTAGAATCAATGAACCACAAGGACTTCTATTTCAGTTCTGGGTTCCATCTTACGTCCCAATAATCCATGAAACCCCAAAATCAAGTCATGAACGTCCCCATTACATGCAAGCTTTAAGATCGGAAACAAGAACACTAGCAATTGATAGAAAAGGCATATATATAATCAAATCATTCACAAATTACACAAGATTCAGAGGCTACAACTAATCCCTAACAAGATGAACATGGAGAACCCTAAAGCTTACAAACATGGAAGATGGAAGAAGAAGGAGACCCAAAGGAAGAGGAGGAGATGTTCCCACAAGCTCCTCGCGCCCTCCATGAGCTCCAAACGTGAAATCGCACCTCCAACGAACCAAAGACCCAAACTCCTTCGCGTTTCAAGGTTAAATAAGCTCTGTCAGACACATCAGCAAAAGTCGCGCCCGACGCCCTCTCAGCCGCGCCCGGGCGCGAGGCTCTCTGGAAAAGTCGCGCCCGGGCGCCCTCTCAATCGCGCCCGGGCATGAAACTCTCTGTAAAATCACGCCCGGCGCCCCTCTGTCGCGCCCGGGCGCGGACCATCTGGATATGGGCGAGCGTCCATTGATCTCTTCATTGGACGAGTGTCCTATTCTCCTGGCCGAGGACGAGCGTCCACTGAGTGTCTTTTGGACGAGCGTCCTCTTCTGCTCGCTGAGCGAGCGTCCTCTCTTGCGACCACAGGGCGAGCATCCTCTTCTAGCTGGACGAGCGTCCTCTCTTGCGTCCACAGGCGAGCGTTCTCTTCTAGCTGGACGAGCGTCCTCTTCTGCCTAGTTGGACGAGCGTCCTCTTCTGCCTGGCTTGGACGAGCGTCCTCTTCTGCCTGGCTTGGACGAGCGTCCACAGCTCTTGGCTTGGACGAGCGTCCTCTTCTGTGTGCTGGACGAGCGTCCACTGCGCTTTGAGCGAGCGTACTCTCTGTCGTCCACACCGTGATGAGCGTTCGTTTTCTAGCTGGACGAGCGTCCTCTCTTGTGTCCACAGGACGAGCGTCCGTTTGCTGACGACGAGCGTTTCTGCTGTGTGCTTGCTTTGGTTCATCTCTATACATTGTTGGAGATTCTTCCAAGCTCATAATTAGCTACAAAATAAGGGATTATTGATGAAAATACATCAAAGTAGCCCAAAACACATTTATTCAAAAAACAAGACAAAAGAAGAGGATTTAACAAGTTATAAGTTAGAAAGGAGTTGATTTTGCTACTAAATTGATGCTTAAATAATGGTAAAAATTAGCATTATCATAAACGATACCTAGTAATCGATATTCTAGAGTCAATGCAACTAGCTCAGTCAGAGTCATTGTATGTGGTGAGCTTGTGAATGTTTGATGATGGACAGAAAAGGCCACACTCAAGTGAGTCCTTAACATAGCGGAGTACTCTATGAGCAGATGCTTGATGTTGATTTGTGGGGGAAAATAAGAATTGACTAAGTTGATTCACCACAAAAGTTATGTCTGGTCATGTAGTTGTAAGATAAAGAAGTCTTCCTATCAATCTTGTATAGGAGTGGATGTCTGAGATTGGTTTGCCAGTAATAGCTCCGAGCTTAACAAAGCTATCCATGGGTGTTGTTACTACCTTACAACATAGAAAACCAGAATCTAATAAAAGTTCCAAGGCATATTTGTGTTGGTTAACCACTATGCCCTTGGAAGACCATGCAATTTCTAAACCCAAAAAGAACTTGGCTTCTCCAAGATCCTTAATGCCAAATTGTGCATGAAGAGACTGTTTGACCTTATTGATTTCAGAAATATCATTTCCGGTTAACAAAACATCATCAACATAAATAGTAAAGTTGTGAAGGATTTATCTGTTTTCTTGGTATATATTGTGTGATCAACTTGACTTTGTGAATAACCAAGAATTTTCTGAGCACGAGAGATAGTATGGAACCATTGTCGACTAGCTTGCTTCAACCCATAGAAAGATTCTTTAATAAACAGACCTGCTTGGGCTTGGAAGTTGAGAGACCTTGCGATAAAGCCATATAGATTTCTTCGTCTAGATGTGCATGCAAGAAGGCATTATCTACATCTAATTGGTGTAAAAACCAATTTTTGGAGGAGGCCAAAGCCAATACAACTCTTAGAGTGGTCATTTTTGCCACGGGGGAAAAGGTATCCGTGAAGTCAATACCTTCTATTGGAGTGTAACCCTTCACAATCAACCTTGCTTTGTATAGTTCTATTATCCCATCATGTTTGTGCTTGACTTTGTAGACCCACTTGCAACCAATAAGGTTTTCGTTAGATGGTTTATAAACTAGGACCCAAGTATTATTACTTGCCAGCGCCTCTAGTTCTTGATCCATGGATATCCTCCAACACTCATGTTTGGAGGCCTCATAATATTTGGTGGACTCAGGTGTGATAGTGATATTCATAACAAAAGACTGATATAAAGGTGTCAAACAATGATAGGAAAGTACTTGAGAAAGAGGATAGAGATTACCTTTGCTTGAAGATTGATGTGGCACAAGAGTGGAAACAGTAAGGTTGCAAGATAATCCTGCAAGTACGAAGGAGGCTTTCTAATTCTCTTAGGTGAACACTGCGGTGTTAATATAAGATTATGTGGTATGGCTATTGTATCTATTGTTTGGTTTTCAGGAAAAGGATTTTGTGGTGTTTTAGGTTCTAATTCGGTTTTTGATATAATGTAATCGAAAGGTTCCATAGTATGAAAGGTTGGAAAGGGAATACTAAAACTGGAAGTAGCATAGGTAGATCATTTAGTTGGTATGGAAAATGTTTTCATGGAAGATGACATTCTGAGATACTGACAATTCTCTAGTCTTGATGTCATAAACAATATAACATTTTTTGTCACTCTTATATCCTAGAAAAATACACCTTGTGGCTATAGGATCAAATTTGGTTCTATGACTAACAAAAAAGTGAATCAAAGACCTTGAGGTGAGTGAGGTAGGAAGACATTTATATAATAGCATATAAGGGCACTTGTTATCAAAGATTGATGTAGGGATTCTGTTGATGAGATAAACTGAGTGCATAACTTCATAAGACCACAATATTTTGGGAAGGTCGGCTTGAAACAATAGGGCTTTAGCAACATTGAGAATATGATGATGTTTTCTCTACAATAGAGTTTTGTTGGGGAGTTTCTACACAACTTGTTTGGTGAACTATGCCTTTTGTAGCATAAAACTGGTTAAATTGAAACTCTTTACCATTATCAACTCTAATGGTTTTAACTATTGTTTGAAATTAGCTTTCTACCAATGCACAAAAGGCTTGAAGTAAAGGTCTAACTTCTATTTTATTCTTTAGCAAATAAATCCAAGTGTGTTTAGAGTAATCATCAACTATGGTAAGAAAATTAGATTGATCATGTATGGACATCACATAAAATGGATCCCAAATATCAGAATGAATCAACTCAAATATTGCAGTGGTAAATGAAGAACTTAAGGGAAAACTAAGCTTTCTTTGTCTTGCAATATGACATATATCACAAACATGATTTTTATTACAATGAATGAAAGGGAACACTTTATTAATTGTTTGACCTCTATCAAAAGAAGGATGACTCAATCTATAGTGCCATAAGTTGGGAAAACTAGAAGAAAAACTAAAGAAAAATTTTATGAAATGGTGTTGCAAATAATAAAGGGTGAAGAAGAGTCGATTGTCTAGATGAAAATATAAAGACCTCTTTTTGCTTTAGTTGTGCCAATCATCTTGCAAGCACTGGAATCTTGTATTAAAAAAATGTCATTAAAGCAAGTCAACTTATAATGAAGGGTTTGGGTTAATTTTGTAACTGATATCAGATTGAATTTTAAGCTAGGGAGATATAACACATTAGTTAAAACAAAATTGGATGAAAGGTGAATTGTGCCAGAAATGATGGCTGAAACTAAGGTACCATTGGGTAGGGACACTTTGACAAGTAGTATGCCTATATGTAGTAAAGTGACCAAGGGAATTCAAGATGTGATTCATGGCACAAGTGTCTAGGATCCATCTAGAGATTAGTAGATTAGCATTGCTTGTTGGAGTTGAATTAGTACAAAATTCACATGAGAAGTGAGTGGCGTGGAGTCTCTCTATCGTGGCAGTAAAGCCGATAGATTCTGATGTTGGCTTGTAGTAAAACCAAACCGTGCACTTCCTTGTGTGTCTTTTCCTGATGAATCTTTTGGGAGTTGATCTCACTTTCTTTAGTTACCACAATATTTGAAGACCTTGGAGCAACGGTTTTGGAATTTCTGAACTTAAAACCAGCAGGGAAACCATGTTTCCTATAACAAATGTCAATTGTGTGACCTATTCTTCCACACCACAAACATTTCTTGGAAGTGTATATGTTATTCCAAACATTGTCATTCCCTTGATTTTTCTTGGAGTCTAAAGCTTCATTGCTAGTCGTAATAAGAGCCTTTGGCATAGAAACATCTTAATGGTAAATTGTCGTTCTTATCATGCAATCAGTGCAAAAACTTGGTCCATATTGGGCAGATTATCTAGGAGCATCGATTGTAATCTAACACCTGAATATTGATCATTCAACCCTCACAAAAATCTAACCACTTGATTCTTATTTCTCTCTTCTTCAATTTTCTGGATTACACCACATGAACATTTGGGGTTGCATGTATAAACAAGAAGGGAATTCAAAACATCTAATTCATCCCATAAAGTTTTCAATGTAGTGTAAAATTTTGATACAGAGTTATCACCTTGTCTTTGGCTGAAGATATCCTTTCGAATTTTTGAGATTCTGTATTAGAGTTGAAAAAATAAGTCAAGCTGGTTTTCTGTTAGTTTTTAAAAACCAGTTTCTCTAAATTGTCATCACGCTTGTATATAGTCTGCATCTATGCAGATTCAATAATACAAAATATACACTTCATTCATTCTTTCTTCTTCTCAATTCTCCAATATGAATAGATCAGTATGTGGAAAACGCTCACGGAGCTCCCTCCACCCATCTGAAGCCTTCTCACTCCAAAGAATGGATTGCGCAATCTCCACGTTCATTGACTTTATTAGCCAACTAAGAACAAGCATGTTACCTTGTTCTCATAAATAAAGATTGCATGATTCTTCAGTGGTTCTACAATCGTGCCGACAACGAATCCTAACTTGTTCTTTGTTAATAAGTTCATTTTCATTGCACGAGACCAATTATGATAATTCTTATATATGAGTAGTGGTGAGACAAGACAGGGGGCTTTCATTTGGGTGGATATATAGGGGATGCATTTTGTCCATCTTGCATAGTATAAGGGTAGTAGGTGGCTTTGTTAGCCATTGGTGCGCGCATAAGAGCTCTCTCAAAGAGAACTCCAATACCATAATAAACTAACAATTGAAACTAGAAAAAATAAAAGATTAATCTATTCATTGAAGAACTAACAGAGGATTACGTATATATACATAAAAAAAGTAACAAATCTAGAAATAAGAAAATATAATATACAACAAATAAAAATAATCAAGTACCATAAGAGAATTAGTTAGAAACTAATTTAATTAATATGACGTGTATTACTTATAATCAGCTATGTTATGTTTACTTTATGTGAAGATAAGGTTATTGCTCAATTATAAGTTCAGAGCATAGTCAAAATCATTGTCACAACAATTATTAAAACTTGAATTGCAAGATCTGATGGAACATAAACAAGATACAAAATACTTTGCCAACTTAGCATTACAGGATACAAAATATAAAGTCCATTTTAAACTAGTACCTTAATGTCTCGTCCTGAACCTTGTCAACGAAATACTCTTTTCCACTTTCACCGTCAATTCCAAATATGTCTTGTACCAGCAAGGGGCGGGCGCCCTACGGAAGGACGCCCATTTCAACCCGTACCATTAAAGCAGTTAAAGACCGTCCGCCCATTTCAACAATTACGTTATATGATCGGTTAAAGACCATCCGCCCATTTCAACACTTGAAGTCCTTTAGATTACATCACCAATAACTAAGTGACGTTTGAGTACGATAGGGGCCGGCGCCCGTGTTGTACGGAATGAGTAGCACATCCCAAGGCCGGCCGCCCAATGATTAGACCTCGGGACAATGGCCGGCCATACTGCTAATCGTCTTGGTTTAAGGTAAGTAGAGTTTAAAAGCTATTGGGCTGTCATGGGCCATGATTAACCTTTCACTAATCCCAAGCCCATAGCGAAAACTATAAATACGAGTTCAGGGTGAGTGGTAGATAGGTTACATTGATTGCACATTTATTACCATCCCCTGAGAAAAGCCATTGCTCTGAAACTGACTTTGGCATCGGAGAATCTTTTGCAGGTTTCCACCCCTCAGGATCAAGAAGAGAATTAAGACTTGAAGAGAAGATCAGCCATCGACGCAAGAGTGCAGGAGAACTTGGAGGATAAATATAGCACAGCCCTACACATCCGAAACATGTCTATTTATAACTCAGTCAGTAGCTTATTGCATAGCCAAATTACATTCTACTCCCTAATGATATCTGAACAAAATAGAAAATAGGAAACAATTGAAACAAAATTCAAACAAATTAACTTAATAAAAAACATGACGACAATGAAAAGGTGAAACTATAAGCCACGATGGAATTAAATGTAAACAGCAGTGAGAAGATGGAAATAGAAGGAAGACGGTGAAGCGAAAAGAGGGAAAAGTTAGGAAGATGCAGTGAGGTTAGTGGATTTCAAATTTTTTTAGGGTTGCATTTTGAGAGGTGCATGTTTTTTCAAAGACACTGCACAAGATGAATCGTAAATGTAATGCAATTCCTCTTCAAGTACCTTTCAAAAACCCACCAATCTTCAAATTGAAAATCTAAATCTCAAAATCCCTAAACTAATTCATTCTTAAAAATAGAATTCTCCTTCTTAACCCTATAAAATAATTTATAGAATGAAATTTACACTTTATTTATATATTATAATTTAGTTTTATCTCTAATCAATCAATCTGACACTTCCAACAAACTGGGAATGTTATTTGAATGGAAGATTGAAATAGCATGTCAAATTATTATTTTTCCGATTAGTTTTGACTTAGGTATTTAGAGATTTTGAAAACGTATAAATCTTACATTTAAAATAAAAATTGAAAACTTGTACTAAAGTAGACGTGAACAGTTGTTAAACTTAATGAATATATATAGCTACGTGGAAAGTCTTATTGAATTTTGTAATAAAAGAAGAGGAGTTATTGATCTCTAAACATCCTCCACAAACTTCCTTTCAAAAGAAAATGGAAAATGTTATTCCAACAACGCTTTTTTAACACAGTTTTGACAACGTGCACGTGGCAGCTTCCTATTGGCTCAGTAATTTGAAAATGGAACAGAGAAGGGGTTACGGTCATAGGGGTATTTTGGGCTTTCTAAATAAAATTTTGACAAAATATGGGTTTCGCGGTTTAGGGTGCCTTCCTTCTTCTCGTTCGTTCAAGCCTTCCTTCTTCTCGTTCGTTCGCGGTTTAGGGTGCATTCCTTCTTGTCGTTCGTTGAAGCCTTCCTTCTTCTCGTTCGTTCAAGCCTTCTCTGTCGTCCGTCTTCTCTCTCGGTGTGTGTCCGTCTTCTCGTTCGTTGAAGCCTTCGTTCTCTTGCCGTGTTCGAAGCTTCCATCCTCGGTTTCGTTCTCTCCTCCTTCTTCAAAACGTGCGTTGAAACCCTTACATTTTGGTGTAAGTAAAAATGGGCTAGCCCTGACATTGTGTTTTACTCTGTGTTTTAGTTTTTCATTAAGTTGAATGATATAACTGAGTGTGGAATGTTGTCTTCTTAGGGCCGTTGCAATGGAAGGGAAAAAAGCAAGTGTAAGAAAAAAATTAAATTTTTTGTTTATATATTATTTAATTATCTTACGGATTGTAGTTAGTAATAAATTTTTATGATTTTTTTTGTAGTGGCGACTTCTTATCTCGATGGATTCATCGATCATAATTGAAATGAATCGTTTACTCCGACAGTGTCATGTGGATCGGATTAGGATGACACCATTTATGTGGTGTGTGAATATTAATAACCCTGTGGAGGTGAATTTAAAATTATTGAAGGTTATGGTTAGCAGGTGGGTTGGAAATGATAACAGTTTTAGAGTTAGTCAAAAGTTGGTGCCCTTTAGAGTTGTTGATGTGTTGATGAGCTTAGGTTTAGAAATAGGTGGTTTAGAGATTCCCTTTGATGAAGTAGTTGGTGGATTGGTTGGTGAAATGTTCAAATCAAAAACCATCAGTTTGAAGGACTTGACAGACATGTTTAATGTCATTGTTCATGATAAAAACATTGAAGTCGATGTAGTGTGTAGGTTATATATATTAGTTTGTTTGGTTGTTTTCTATTTCCCTAGGAAATCAAGGCATGTTTGTAACATGCCTTTTGGAGTGTTAGATGACTTAGACCGTTTGTGTCTATATGATTGGTGCACCGGTGTACATAAACACATTGTAGAGAATTTAAATAAATGTAAGAAGAAAATTATGGGAGCAGGTATCCCCCAGTCAGTCACTCTCAGTGGCAATGTGGCAGTCTTGCAGGTAATATGATATGTAGTTCACTATTTTGATGTAGTGCAGAACATTGTGAATTATGTTTGATGAAATAATTTTATGATATTTTAGGCTTGGGCGGTTGAGAGACTCTCTTTGCATGGTCATCCTTCGCACCGGTTTTTCCCGCGCATAATGAGATGGTTCCCGTTTAAATCAAGGACCGAAAAAATTGAAAATATTTTTATGACCGGAGATGTAAGTGTTTTGTTTTTCGTTATTTTGTATGTTAAAATGGATTGTGTATTTTGTCTGAATTTGTTGTGTGCTATTGGTGCAGTTAAATATGGAGTGGTATATACGAAATGAAGATCGTCATAGGCCGGAAATCCGTGCAGCTTTGAACTTGGATGACGAAGGATCCTTGGGTGAAGGATCCAAGGTTGACAAAGACGATGATGAAGAAGAAAGCTCTGATGACGGGGCATGGGAAGCAGGTGCGGAGGAGAGATTGAGGAAAAATAACGAACATATCAGAGCATTGAATGCCAAGATTGGAGTTTTGACTAGGGAGCTATTTGAAATTTATCAAACTCCAATCTTTCACGAAGAAGATGCATGTGCCACTGATGAAGAGGTTGGGGGTGGAGTTGGAGGTGAGGATAATGCTGAAGTTGGGGGAGAAGAAGAAGGTGATGGACATGGAGTTGGAGGTGAGGAGAATGCTGAAGTTGGGGGAGAAGAAGAAGGTTATGGAAATGAAGTTGATGACCCCCTAGGTGCACATGCTGAAGTAAGAGGGGATGATGAAACTGTTGGTAACATTAATTTTATTGAAATAGAAGATGATGCTGATGAAGGAGAACCAGAGGTGGTGCCATTGGCTATACCCCCATTGCGGAGTTTTGTTGGTGATCCAAGCACTAGTGTTGATGCAAACCAATTGTATACAGCAGTCAGCATCAGAGAGATGAACGTACACAGGTATGTGGTATGAATTGTAGTTGTGGTTGAGGAATATGTATTGTTTGTGATTGAGTAATATTTGTATGTTTAGGGTTGTAAGCGAGATAATTGGCCAAAGCTTGAGCACGACTTCAATTTACACTTTGGCCCCACTGAAATACGTTGATAACATGGTTAGTATTGTCACATTTGGTTGTGTTTCATGTTATAGTTTATTTTAGTAATGTGAAATTTTTTTATTCTGTAGGTGGTGTTATTTGCTTGTACGGTCTTTATGTACTTTAAGAAAAGGTTGTCCGGTGTTGTTAAGAGGTTTCATTTTAGTCCGTTATACTCGGTAAATAAAATTTGATATTGTGTCATATTTATGATTGAAGAAAGTATTTTTGATCGAATTTTTATTGATGATTTTGAAATTGTCCACAGCACCATATTCTTACAGATTATAGGAAACGTCCACAGAATCGCCATGTATTCACGCTTCATAACTATAACACTTATTTTCGTTCCGATCATTTTGGACTTGAAGAATTACCCACGGCGGACTTTGTGAGTAACCTTGAATTTCCAAATCTTGTCGACTTTTGGTTGTAAATGTGTTACTGAAATTGTTTATATTTTTTGTAGTTGTTTCTGCCATTTGTCCACGATGATCACTGGTGGTGTTATTCAGTGAAGTTGAGGTCAATGGAGATTTTTGTGATCGATTCATTGGGGAAGGGGATCAGAGACCGCAAAAGGATAGACACAGCCGTTGTAAGATTCGACATCTTTCATTGTTGATTACCGTGTGATTATGACATAACCCTGCATTGTTTAAGTATTTATTGTTTTTGTTAACTGGTAGGCTGAAAATATGGCACGGTTTTTTTGCATCTTGATGAATATACCGGAAGGTAGTATTGCTCCTTTGACAGTTAAACAAGCAAATATCCCATCCCAACCAAACTTGTAAGTTTCTTGAACTGTAGTGCCGGACGATATTGTGATGTATATGGGCAAAAGTAATCTGATGTTGTGGGTATATTATTTCAGACATGATTGTGGAGTAATAATGTTGAAAGCAATGGAAATCTGGGATGGAGATGAAAAATACAACGGGAAAAGCATGCCTGAATATACAACTGTAAGTTGGAACTGTGTGTTTGATAATATTGTTGTATGTCCTGGTTTGTAATGTGGAAAATGTTGGTTTCAGGAGGAGCTGCTTGGGATTAGAAAGCAATATGTGTGTGACTGGATCCTGGACAACGAGAACACTAGCAGAATGGAAGCCCTACATCTATACGGCATTGTCTAGGATTGCTAAGAAATTATCAAATTTTGACATGTATAAGATGTTCAAATATGTACCTAATGTTATTTGACAATTTTGACATGTATAAGATGTTGAAATATGTACCTAATGTTATTTGACAATGTACAGTATGTGTTTGTAATAAGAATAGTGGTTGGATTTCGAAATGAATTGTTTTTACTTTGCGTTTGTGTTTGTTATAATGACAAAATTAGTGATTGAAAAATGAACGCAGCATTATAATAAAAATTTGAAAAGTACGAGAGCATTTTCACTAAAATTAATGGTAATTAATGCGAAGGATTTGATCAATTTCCGAGTGGGGAGATGGGTGTTGGTGATTGATGTGAACGCAAGAAGGTTGGAGTTACCCGTGATGAGTAGGGGGACTAAGTAGTGCAAGGAATGAGTGAGACTGCTGAAAAAAAGCTCTGGTAATCGTTTACAGGACCCCTGTAAACGATTACCCGAGAGAAATTTGGAATTTGTACAGAAAGTCCAACACAGGTACTCAGTCAGGTGAACACAGGTCACCATTGGCAAAAAAAGTGACTTTTAGGCACTTCTGCACCTGTCTGAGGCTGGTGCAGGTATTGCAGTGGTGGGAGAGGGTGGGTGGTGATGTGATGTGAGTCCAAGGAGGCTGGGGAGACCCCCCATGAGTTGGAGGAGCAAGCTGTGCAAGGAATGAGTGAGACTGCTGAAAAAAGCCTCTGGTAATCGTTTACAGCACCCCTGTAAACGATTACCCGAGAGAAATTTGGAATTTGTACAGAAAGTCCAACACAGGTACTCAGTCAGGTGAACACAGGTCACCATTGGCAAAAAAAGTGACTTTTAGGCACTTCTGCACCTGTCTGAGGCTGGTGCAGGTGTTGCAGTGGTGGGAGAGGATGGGTGGTGATGTGATGTGAGTCCAAGGAGGCTGGGAGACCCCCCATGAGTTGGAGGAGCAAGCTGTGCAAGGAATGAGTGAGACTGCTGAAAAAAGCCTCTGGTAATCGTTTACAGCACCCCTGTAAACGATTACCCGAGAGAAATTTGGAATTTGTACAGAAAGTCCAACACAGGTACTCAGTCAGGTGAACACAGGTCACAATTGGCAAAAAAAGTGACTTTTAGGCACTTCTGCACCTGTCTGAGGCTGGTGCAGGTGTTGCAGTGGTGGGAGAGGGTGGGTGGTGATGTGATGTGAGTCCAAGGAGGCTAGGGAGACCCCCCATGAGTTGGAGGAGCAAGCTGTGAAGGAATGAGTGAGACTGCTGAAAAAAGCCTCTGGTAATCGTTTACAGCACCCCTGTAAACGATTACCCGAGAGAAATTTGGAATTTGTACAGAAAGTCCAACACAGGTACTCAGTCAGGTGAACACAGGTCACCATTGGCAAAAAAAGTGACTTTTAGGCACTTCTGCACCTGTCTGAGGCTGGTGCAGGTGTTGCAGTGGTGGGAGAGGGTGGGTGGTGATGTGATGTGAGTCCAAGGAGGCTGGGGAGACCCCCCATGAGTTGGAGGAGCAAGCTGTGCAAGGAATGAGTGAGACTGCTGAAAAAAGCCTCTGGTAATCGTTTACAGCACCCCTGTAAACGATTACCCGAGAGAAATTTGGAATTTGTACAGAAAGTCCAACACAGGTACTCAGTCAGGTGAACACAGGTCACCATTGGCAAAAAAAGTGACTTTTAGGCACTTCTGCACCTGTCTGAGGCTGGTCCAGGTGTTGCAGTGGTGGGAGAGGGTGGGTGGTGATGTGATGTGAGTCCAAGGAGGCTGGGGAGACCCCCCATGAGTTGGAGGAGCAAGCTGTGCAAGGAATGAGTGAGACTGCTGAAAAAAGCCTCTGGTAATCGTTTACAGCACCCCTGTAAACGATTACCCGAGAGAAATTTGGAATTTGTACAGAAAGTCCAACACAGGTACTCAGTCAGGTGAACACAGGTCACCATTGGCAAAAAAAGTGACTTTTAGGCACTTCTGCACCTGTCTGAGGCTGGTGCAGGTGTTGCAGTGGTGGGAGAGGGTGGGTGGTGATGTGATGTGAGTCCAAGGAGGCTGGGGAGACCCCCCATGAGTTGGAGGAGCAAGCTGTGCAAGGAATGAGTGAGACTACTGAAAAAAGCCTCTGGTAATCGTTTACAGCACCCCTGTAAACGATTACCCGAGAGAAATTGGGAATTTGTACAGAAAGTCCAACACAGGTACTCAGTCAGATGAACAAAGGTCACCATTGGAAGAAAAAGTGACTTTTAGGCACTTCTGCAAGTGTCTGAGGCCTGTGCAGGTGTTCCAGTGGTGGGAGGGGGTGGATGGTGATGTGATGTGAGGCCAAGGAGTGTTGGGTGACCCCCCATGAGTTGGTGGAGCAAGCTGTGCAAGGAATGAGTGAGAGTGTTCAAAAAGGGTTCTGGTAATCGTTTACAGCAACCCTGTAAACGATTACCCGAGAGAAATTGCCAATTTGTACAGAAAGTCCAACACAGGTACTCAGTCAGATGAACACAGGTCACCATTGGAAGAAAAAGTGACTTTTAGGCACTTCTGCAAGTGTCTGAGGCTGGTGCAGGTGTTGCAGTGGTGGGAGAGGGTGGATGGTGATGTGATGTGAGGCCAAGGAGGGTGGGGAGACCCCTCATGAGTTGGAGGAGCAAGCTGTGCAAGGAATGAGTGAGACTGCTGAAAAAAGGGGCTGGTAATCGTTTACAGCACCCCTGTAAACGATTACCCGGGAGAAATTGGGAATGTGTACAGAAAGTCCAACACAGGTCATCAGTCAGGTGAACACAGGTCACCATTTGAAAAAAAACTGACTTTTATGGTAATCTGCACCTGTCTGAGGCTTGTGCAGGTGTTCCAGTGGTGGGAGAGGGTGGATGGTGATGTGATGTGAGTCCAAGGAGGGTGGGGAGACACCCCATGAGTTGGCGGAGCAAGCTGTGCAAGGAATGAGTGAGAGTGCTGAAAAAGGGGCTGGTAATCGTTTACAGCACCCCTGTAAACGATTACCCGAGAGAAATTTGGAATTTGTACATAAAGTATAACACAGCTACTGAAGCAGGTGAACAGGGGTCACCATTCGAAAATTAACTTACTTTTAGGCACCATTTTGTTTGACATAAATAAATTCATGATAACACACCATTAATAAAGATTCAGTTACACAACATACACAACAACATGATACATTGTACGTTTCAAATATTACAGTCATCCATGAAATACTTATAATGATGTTCATATCAAATTACAGTTATCCTAAACCCACTATTGGTTGTCTGCTTGATTGGACGTCGATGGTTGGTCAGATGGACGGACAAATTTGCGGAGGATGTCATCCACATTGAGTTCCTTCTCTGCCCACATAGGAAGTCGAATGACAGGTTTTGTTGTCTCCTTAACAAGGTCAATTGTAGGAGGAGAAACTTCAGCTGGAAATACCTTCACTATAGAGCGATGCGTAATATTGAGGTAGTGGTTTTGCCTAAATGCAGTGAAGGGGTGGACCTAAATGTACAAACGGAATTTGTAAGAAGAATAACACTTAAATACCAATAAAATAATTATGGTAGTTAAGTAAAAATTTGACGGCTTACAAGATTGAGTATGATAACGGAACCAACTGCGATATTTTCTGCAATTTCAGGATCATCAAGAGCTTTCTTATGCAACGAAGCCTTCATCGTGGCAGTTGGGTCCTTAAGAGTCAACTGCATATCTCCCAACCCATTGGGCTTGCACTCTTTCAATATGCAAACCACCAATGGAAGGACCTCAGCTGATTTTGCCTCTTGTAGGGAGTTAACGTTCTCGAATTTTCCATCCTTTACGAGACCTATGATAAAAAAATATTAAAACAAATTACAAGTATTCAAGGTAATAATGTTCTTCGAAGCGTGTATGAGATTCAGTGTACCGTGGTGTTCAATAAACATCTGTGCCCATTTCCAAGCATTGGAGTTGAAATCTCGTTCATAGGTTGCGTCAGCAACATCACGAGCAAATTCTTGTGTCGATTTCGGTTGTTCTGTTCCCGTCCTATTCATGAAAGCTGCTTGGATGTTACCTGCAGGACCAGGAATAAGCGTTGCGGAAGCATCACATTTTTTCAAAAACGATTCAAGGACATCATCATCATAGACAAGGTCTTCCCATGCATCCATGATTATGCAGAAATTTCCTGTCCACCTAAAAATTGTAGGTTAAGGACGATACATGACTAGGATGATTAAAGAAGTCACTCACAACTAAACAATGGTAATCGGGTTACTGTCACCTGATTGAAGCCTACACAATTGGTTTCTCTCCCCGAAATTGAAATACAAGTACGTGAACGATGAAATTATATGAAATCAATGTACCCAAAAAAATATTAATATTATATCTATTTCCATTAACTTAACTTATTCAAATCAAGTTACATTAATTGTGGGGAGATAGTCTGACAGTATGGGTAGCCTTTAAAAGTGAAAAGCATTGATTTGGGGTTAGGAGAGAGAAACTTTATGCTGACAACCATCAATGCATGCTTTCACAGGATAACCAAATACGTGTTTCACAAGCAAAAAATTGGACCTTTGGCGGGAATACACAGCTGCGTCAACAACCAACGTTAGAATCCAACGTTCACACTTATTTCCATTGACCAAGCACTTCCAGACAACGTACCAGGGTGTTCATTAAAGAGAAGGGACAAAACGAAGTTCGGAGGGTTGGTGAGAAGCACATAAGAATCATTTATGGTGGACTTAAATGTAGAAGATGAGGTTGGTTAGGACCACTGAGCTTCAATAAAGGGCACACCATTTTTCACCACGGTACGTTTAAATAAGTTCTTCGAAAAGATTTTATTTTCATTATTTTTGTAGTTGCCAGTGGTCATAGTGGTAAGTGTGAAGAGTGAATATAATTTGTTTTATCTCTAAAGGTGGGTTTAATGTCAACGCACACAATGGATGGGGATCAAGGGAATGACTATAATGACAATGTTGATGAGCCCAATGAAAGTTTAATGGAGATTGACCCAACAGTGCATATGTGTTTTGACTCAATGGTTGAAGCTAAAACTTTTTACACAAACTACGCCATTAGACGTGGGTTTGCCGTGCGGACTAGGACTTCTAAAAAAGATAAAGACAACAACGTCTACTATCTCAGAATAGTTTGTTCAAGGGAGGGAAAATATGTGTCTTCGGTGAAAGCAGTGGTAAAAACACTTCCAAGTCAAATTAACCAATGTCCTGCTGGGATAACCATTGCAAAGAAGGAGGACAAGTGGTTTATAAGGACCGTTGTTCTGGACCACAACCACGATCTTTGTCCAAATAACTCCAAACTATTTGCAGCCAATAGAAAGTTAAGCATGCATGCAAAACACACGTTGCAGGTCAACGACGATGCTGGAGTTAGGTTAAATAAGAGTTTCCTTAGCATTGTGAACGATGCGGGGGGATATGAAAACATGGACTTTGTCGAGCGGGACGCTCGAAACTACATTGGCCAACACAGAAGATCTTTATGTAAGGATGGTGATGGTCAGGCACTCCTACGACACTTTTCGTCAATGAAAGATAGAAATAACGAGTTCTTCTATGACATTGCTCTGGATGAAGGGAATAAAATTTGTAGTGTGTTTTGGGCTGATGCAAGAAGTCGTGCTGCATGTGAAGAATTCGGTGATGTTGTTTCCTTTGACACCACTTACTTAACAAATAAGTACGACATGCCATTTGCGCCTTTTGTTGGAGTTAACCATCATGGATACTCGATTTTACTTGGTTGTGGATTGTTGTCTTCGGAAGACACTGTCTCATTTGTCTGGTTGTTCCAATGTTGGCTAAGATGCATGCGTAATAAGACTCCTCAAGGTATTATTACTGACCAATGCAGAGCAATGGCCAACGCTATTGAACAAGTGTTTCCTCATACGAGGCACAGGTGGTGTTTATGGCACATCCTTAAGAAGTTGCCTGAAAAATTGCACGGGTATAGAAATAATCCCGTTATCAAAACCGAACTACATGCGCTTATATATGATTGTGTTTGTCCAACAGAATTTGAAAATGGTTGGAAGGAACTACTTACCAAACATGGATTGGAGGAAAATGAATGGCTATGTAATTTGTACAAAGAGAGACATAAATGGGTCCCGTGTTACTTGAAAAAAGATTTTTGGGCAGGCATGTCTACGACTCAGAGAAGTGAGGGAATGAATGCCTTTTCTGATGGATTTATCAATTCTACAACAACACTTCAACAGTTTGTGGTCCAATACGACAATGCACTTAGGGTAAAGGCGCAGAAGGAAATAGAAGCCGACTTCTCCTCCATGAACACCACTATTGCATGTGGTTCTCAGTCACCAATTGAGAGACAATTTCAAGTGGAATACACACATGCAAAGTTTGAGGAGGTCCCAAACAGAATTCCGTTCAAGGATGAATTGTTTCATCAAAGACACCTTAAAGGAGGACTTGTGGAACACTTACACTGTAAAAGAGGAACGAATGTGGGAGGGTAATCGTGTACCGGATAAATTTTACAAAGTTCAATTTGATCCCATCACACAGACAACCACTTGCTCTTGCCACCTCTTTGAGTTTAGAGGAATTATATGTCGCCATTCCCTGTTGGTATTTGGCCAAGAAGATGTTTACAGTGTTCCCTCACAATACATTTTGAGGCGCTGGAGCAAAAACATTCGAAGAAGACACACACTAATAACAGCATCGTATAGTAATTCGACAAATGAACCACGGATGCAAAGATACAAACTGTTGTGCAAACGTTTTTATGAAATTGCTGAAGTTGCATGTGAGTCTGAGGAAGCTAGTACTGAATTGGAAAAAGAACTTAGTTGTTTGGGTACAAAATTTGGATTCAGTTCTTCCATGACAAATAACATCATCAGTGATGCAGGCCAACTAAGATACGATACTGGTGCATGCACGTCAATACCACTTACTCCAGTTGGAACATCTGATGTCCTTGTACACAGTCCTGCAACTGTTAAGCGAAAAGGACGTCCACGCACAAATAGGTTGAAGTCCACTGTTGAGAAAAAAACCAAAAGAAAAAAGTCAACTTCATTGACAAACACTTCAACACCACCAACCGAACAATGCGTGAGTCATTATTTACGGTCAAAATATTTATTACATAGTTTTTAGTCTATCAATTATGTTTAACTTAGTAGTTGTGTTGTTTCAGGGCGAAAGACCAAGTAATGTTCTTGAATGTGATCACCGTGAACAATTTGAAGCGGACACTATCCAACTATCACAAGATACCGAAATGGGTCATTTTGGATTTATGTCGTTGTTGTCAACTGTACATAACAATTTTGATAACAACATCAACTGATATATACAACTTGTTTGCTGCTTATTTTGTAACTTTTTTATGTTTTTCAAAGTTAAAATGGTCTTCGATGAAATTCCTTTAATGAATGTATGTGATGCATATGACCACACCAGTATTTGTTATTGTAATCGATTACGAGGCACTGGTAATCGATTACGAGGCCATTGTAATCGATTACGAGGCTCTGGTAAACGATTACTGTGTTCAGTTAATTAAACCTAATTATCCCACTGCATAACGTGTATAACTTGCAATCGTGTTCGTAACCGCCCACAACACATCCTTCCTCATATTCGATTCGAAAACCTCTCTTCTCTCAGTGCAAAACCCTAAACGAAATACAATGGCTGATCGTGGAACGAAGAAACAAAAGGCATCTTCTTCCGTTGGTGGACGTCGCCGTCGCCGGAGTCCAACCCCATCACCATCGTCATCCCCTCCTACGCCTACCAATGATCTCTTCTCGTCGGATGAGCAACAGGAGAAATATGCCCAACATTTCGTAAATCGGGAAATTTTGGAGAGTAAGTATCTAGAGGACGAATACTTTCAAGGAAAAAATTTTCAGTTCTATGACATATTACACCAAGCTGGGCTGACTGAATTTGTGTGTTTAAGAAGACATTACCACCCACAATTAGTCAGAGTGTTCTATAGCAACATGTCAATATCGGATACGGGTGTTATTCGAAGCGAAGTTAGAGGGGTCAAAATTAGGGTCAGCCCTAATCTTTTTCAACAACTGACTAATCTCCCATCTGAGGGTGTTTGCTACGAAGGCAAAGTTGTAGATGAGTGGAAAGAACAATACGATTCTGTCACTGCAAGGCAACTAGTGTGTAGAGATGATGCAGCCATACAATCTAGAATACTAGCGGGGCAAATGAAGGTTCAACCAAGGATACTTCATTACGTTCTCACTAGAGTATTACTTCCTCGTGCAACCAATATTGGTCAGGCATCTGAAGAGGATATTATGCTGCTATGGGCATTTTTCAATTCCATTCAAATTAACTGGGGACATCTTATTAGATATAAGATGAAAAGAGCATTAAGGGAGAACGCAAAGTTGCCGTATCCACATTTGATAACCATCTTCATGGAACACTTTGAAGTGCCTACTGAAAGTTATCCCATTTCAGAACTGAAGTTCAAGCAAAGAATTGGTTATGAAGTTCTAGCATCATTTGGTTATATGCAAAATGATGAAGGAGAATGGGTTCCCAAAGGCAATGCCCCCCATCCCCCCTTACAAGAAGGTCAACAGAATCAAGGACAACATGATGAACAAGGAAGTTCATCTACAACACTAGATAATGTAATCAACCGCATAGAACAACTGCAAACCTTTGTTGGTTCAAGATTTGATGCCTTTGAAACTCGATTTGATGCCCTTGAAACAAGATTTGGAAACATGGACATGGTCATCACTACAAGGTTTGATGCGTTGCAATCGCGTGTTGGGAACATTGAAGAACAACTGCAACACTTGCCAAGTGCTTCTGCAAACAATCCTGAGACCTAAAATTGCTTGTTTAGGCTTTCTTTACTGCTTTTTAAAGAACTATGTAATCCAGTTCCTCCTTTCATCATTTGAAGTATTTAATAAAATGAAGTTGTTTAGTTTCACAATGGTTCCTCAATTCTCGACATTTATTATGTAATGTTCAATTTATGATACACTTAATACCATGGCAGTAGTGAGTAAAAGTCAGTAACCAATACCACTTAATACTAACCAATAACACTAACCAATACCACTTAATAACACTGCAGTTGTCTGTAAAACTAAAAGTCACTTTTTCTTCCAATGGTGACTTGTGTTCATCTGACTGAGTACCTGTGTTGGACTTTCTGTACAAATTGGCAATTTCTCTCGGGTAATCGTTTACAGGGGTGCTGTAAACGATTACCAGCCCCTTTTTTCAGCAGTCTCACTCATTCCTTGCACAGCTTGCTCCTCCAACTCATGAGGGGTCAACCCACACTCCTTGGCCTCACATCACATCACCATCCACCCTCTCCCACCACTGGAACACCTGCACAGGCCTCAGACACTTGCAGAAGTGCCTAAAAGTCACTTTTTCTTCCAATGGTGACCTGTGTTCATCTGACTGAGTACCTGTGTTGGACTTTCTGTACAAATTGGCAATTTCTCTCGGGTAATCGTTTACAGGGGTGCTGTAAACGATTACCAGAACCCTTTTTGAACACTCTCACTCATTCCTTGCACAGCTTGCTCCACCAACTCATGGGGGGTCACCCAACACTCCTTGGCCTCACATCACATCACCATCCACCCTCTCCCACCACTGGAACACCTGCACAGGCCTCAGACACTTGCAGAAGTGCCTAAAAGTCACTTTTTCTTCCAATGGTGACCTTTGTTCATCTGACTGAGTACCTGTGTTGGACTTTCTGTACAAATTCCCAATTTCTCTCGGGTAATCGTTTACAGGGGTGCTGTAAACGATTACCAGAGGCTTTTTTCAGCAGTCTCACTCATTCCTTGCACAGCTTGCTCCTCCAACTCATGGGGGGTCTCCCCAGCCTCCTTGGACTCACATCACATCACCACCCACCCTCTCCCACCACTGCAACACCTGCACCAGCCTCAGACAGGTGCAGAAGTGCCTAAAAGTCACTTTTTTTGCCAATGGTGACCTGTGTTCACCTGACTGAGTACCTGTGTTGGACTTTCTGTACAAATTCCAAATTTCTCTCGGGTAATCGTTTACAGGGGTCCTGTAAACGATTACCAGAGCTTTTTTTCAGCAGTCTCACTCATTCCTTGCACAGCTTGCTCCTCCAACTCATGGGGGGTCTCCCCAGCCTCCTTGGACTCACATCACATCACCACCCACCCTCTCCCACCACTGCAACACCTGCACCAGCCTCAGACAGGTGCAGAAGTGCCTAAAAGTCACTTTTTTTGCCAATGGTGACCTGTGTTCACCTGACTGAGTACCTGTGTTGGACTTTCTGTACAAATTCCAAATTTCTCTCGGGTAATCGTTTACAGGGGTCCTGTAAACGATTACCAGAGCTTTTTTTCAGCAGTCTCACTCATTCCTTGCACAGCTTGCTCCTCCAACTCATGAGGGGTCACCCCACACTCCTTGGCCTCACATCACATCACATGTTACTCAAAATGTCCACTCAAACACCATGTTACAAACAAGCCTGCAACTTAGAAGACAAAAAAAGTTACGACATTCTGAAATCGACAAACCCACAACTCATAATAACAATGGTATTGAATAGATAAAATATGAGACCAATTCAAACCAAAACTCAAATTTTATTTCATTGAACCAAATCGGATACATTGAACATTGTTTTCTTAATCTATTTACAATGATTACAATTTTCATTACTTTCCAAATAACATTTTCAATCAACTAAATACACAGATCACTCATTTTTTATTCTAAGCGCTACGGTCCCGGTGTATGGAGTCCTAAGTGCTCTTCCCTTGTAACGCCTTCGTGATCCAACCCTAACATACGTCTTCAAAGGTTGTTTATTTCCGTCAATGTCAGTAGGGGATACAAAACCAGTGTTCACAGATGGTTCTGTACGAGGCACACTTTGTCCAACGTCATCTTTATTTTGCCTTCTTGCCTTCTCTTCAGCCAATTGTGCCTCCAAAGTTGCAACCCTCCTTTTAAGTTCTTCAATTAGAAATTCTTGTTCCTCTAAGGCACGCATAAAAGTTTCTCTGCGAGCTCTTTTTTGTTTCTTCTTTCCTCTTGGTTTAGCATCCTTTCTTTTAGGTGTTGGTCTGTATTCCTCCTTATCCTTCGTTGAAGGACCACCATAAACATCGTCAACAACCTGAAATTTAACAACACATTACACATTACACAACTTTGGTCAATATATGAAAACATAACAAAACTTTCGATAACAAACAACTTACCAAACCTGTCTCCATACACCGTTTAACGAACTTGTCTCCAACACTTATATTCATCCAATGCAATATTCGTGGAAATTTATCAATAGGACCTTTTGGTGGAACAAACAGCTCAAAAAACCATACCTACGACAAATAAATCATCTTAACTTGTAACAGACTTAATTCAAATAACATTTTAAGTAAGTACATCAAATACTATTAATTACCTGCAGCATGTACACACAACCGTTGACGTAAACGTTTGAAATACCTTTTCCTTTCTTCAAGCCTTGAGAAGCTTTGCACAAACTATGTAACAGAAAACGATAAACTAGACTACCCCAACAATAACTACCCAAAGCACTTAAGTTGTCAACAACATTAAACATTACGGGAAACACTTTCCCGCTACGTTTTGGAAATAAAATCTCACTTATCCCTACCAGGAGGTAAAGGCTACAAAAATGAGAACAAGGAATCTTCTTCTTTTGTTTTCGCATTAGAATTTTGTATATTGAATTCAATTCCTTTGTTCCTTTGCCTATGTATTTCACACATTCACTATTGCCCAGCTCTTCCTTTAAGTTAATGTTTGCACCATCTGTACTCAGTCCCAACCCTAAATAAATATCATTTTCATTTATATTCAATACTTTATTCCCAACTATAAAACCACTACTACAGTCGTCCCACTTACCCAATAACTCACTCACTATATTTCTACCTACTTTAACATTGACATTGACATCTAAAAACCAAGCAAATGGAGTTTTCGCAATCAATGATCGATGCTCCTTTGTTAAGCGTTCGTTCAAAGTACATATATACTTTGTCGAAAAAGAGTGACGAACACTCAACTGCATAAACCAAAATCAAATCATCAAAACAACCAAACCCAATAACCCAAGCACCACAACACAACGATACGAACCCCAAACATTAACCCAAATCAAATAACCATGCTACGTGATGCCCAAACCGAATAACCAAGCTACGACATCGAATGGAAAACCACTTACCTTAGTCGTCGGACAATCGTCACCGGAACTTCCCATTACGCACGATAACAGGAGACCAAACTGGCCGGAGACAACAGGATGCAAATGGAACGAAGCGAGACGAAACGCGACCTTAGTCCTCTCAAGAGAACGGACCTTTTGCAATGGAACACAGAAAGGGAAAGGCAATGGAACAGAGAAAGGGAAAGGCAATGGAACAAAGAAAGGGAAAGGGGTATTTTAGGATTTTCACTCAAAATAAGGGTTACGGTCATAGGTTTTAAAAAAAAAAAATTTAAACAAACCAATGAGGTGGCGACACGTGGCGTTGTCAAAAGAGTGTTAAAAATCTGTTGTTGGAATATCGCGGTCCAAAGAAAATTATATCTAAATTGGAGTCTTCCCTTTTTTCCACACCTACTTTCCACGGATCTGATTTTAGTTTTTTTTTTTATTTTACATCTTCCTCGAGTTTCCTTCTTCAAAGAAAATATCACTTTCTTTTTTCTTCCATATAAATCTAATGAAATTCCTTTTCTTTATTATTATTTTCATATCTCGCGGAAAACAAATAATTAATTCCGAGTATTACACGGATTTGACATTTCAACGGACGGAAATTTGTGAACCAAAACTTTAACATCATCTTATCTCTTTTCATGACAATTAATAAAAATCTCTAATACATTACAGTTATATTCATCGGTGAGATGTTGATCGTTCCGATAATAAGATAGATATGAAATAAATGAAAAATAAAATCTTCATAATAAAATAAAAAGAAATAGAAAATGAAAAACTAAAAATATATTTAACCTAATAATTAAAATAATAAAATTTAAAAATCACTAAAAGAAAAGGGACATTGAAATTTCATATAAGTTATAAGTAGTTTTACCTGAATCGATCTTCTGCCCAGATTCACTGGAATCACCACTTCAACTCAAATCCATTGTGTTTGACTTCCTATACAGATATTGAAATGACTCAATATATTCCACGCAAAATTTCATCAGAATATTTGAACGAAACTAAGTTTTGATATTATATATTATTATAAAGTAAAAAAAAAGTTTTAAATTTTAAATTTGAACAAAATAAATAAGGAAAAGACTCAATTGACCCGACTTAATCACCTAATCAACAATGAGTCAAGTTATAGACTGATTCCAATAAAAAAATTTGACCCAACCCGAGCAGAAAATTTTATTGGGTTGGATGATGGCTTTGTGCAGCTTATATGACTGATTTGGTTTTAAAGGTTCTTCTTTTCGACACCCACACGAACATGTACGCATAAATGCATGCACACATTCTTACGTGTACAAACACAAACTTCTTAGATTTGATAGTATCTGCGTGAATAATATATTTACATTATTAATTGTCATAAAACCCTTTAAACGCACACGCATACATAATATTAAAATTGATAATATCTACCATGAGTAATATTTTTACATTATTCATTGTCATAAATAATTGTTAATACACATTTTAAAATAATACTATAAAATTTAACAAATTTATCATATATAATTTATGTCTGGATGATAAATTATTTTTAAATTTCTTGTGTATAGATTTTTTTTTTGTTTAGAAAAATTAATACAAATAAAATATTATTAATTAATTTAAATATAAGATAATTTTAGTTTATTAAAAAAATAATCTTCTAAAATCACCTATGAAGAAGGTGTATCCAAAATCTAGAATATATTAGAAAGATTTTGGTGGAAATGGAAGTACAAATGTTTAAGATCACATGCCATTAATAGAGTGCATAGGATGTTAGTGTTACAAATCAATCAATAACAGTAAATTCACATTTGTGGGTGGTTAGGTGTGAACTCATAAGCCATGGTGGAATGTTTCAAATTCCAAAGTAACTTTCGCAAAAATATTTATTTTAAAACTTAATATTTTTATTAAAAATTTACTTTCAAAAAACATCTTGTTAGAAGTGGACTTTAAGCCTAACTTAACTCCACACAACCGATTTCCTCTCACACCGAGGTATATACATCTTAATCGTGGGATTAGACATTTTTAATGGGTGGTCCGATAGCGGTCCGATAGTGGGTGGAACAATATGCCCAACAAACATCAAATATCGCTAGGATAGGCTCTAACCATGACTTTGATATGATGTTAAAAGTAAACTTTAAGCCTAACTCAACCCCACAAAATCGGCTTGTAAGGTGAGGTTTGCACCCACATGTAAACTATGAAATGACCTTATCTCTAGTCAATGTGGGACTTCCAACACATCTTACAATTATGAAACATAATATACAATTACTCTTAATCCGATTAATAAATTCCCCAGTAGTTTCTCTCCATTATGATGAAGCCAAACAATTCTCTTATAATTATGACTACATTTTGCTCTCAAAATATAATTATTTTTTCGTGGTTGCTACGGGGAATCATGTTCCACAATGGCTTGTGCAGCTTAACAACGTATAATGTCACGCGTTCAACGTCTAACCACTGAATAGCCAACATTAAAAATGACCAGTAGCATTTTTGTAAATAAATTGAATTATGAGACGACGTCTTATTGGGTAAATTTTGCAAAAATGTATAGCCCAAAGGTGAAAATGTACTTACCTATGACGTCAAATACCTTAGCGTTAGACGTCAAAAGGTTAATGAATTCAATAAAAATTTGAGCGGATGAAAATTCATTCACTTTATCTTAGCGCGTGAGACCCTATTCTCTGCTCAAAATTTTCTCGAACGAAGTTTGACGATCATAACATGTAATCCTTCTTTCATTTGATACAAATGCATGTTAATTAACTACTTTAGGTCTGATTTTCATTTGTTTTGACTGATTATTTTCATGTTCTTGTCCTTCATAGGTGCATTCTACTTTCTCTCTCACTAGTGCAACACTTTATTCCGACAAAACCACTTTTTGAAGGTTAGTTTTCGTTTTCGTTTTGAAGAACTTATTTTTTGAACTTGTTTGTTGTTGTTGTTTGGCTGAACTTCTTTGTTGTTGTTGTTTGTTGTTGATACTACACTACACGTTCATAGTTCATGCTTTAAAAAATACCAAAAACTGGAATTTGTTGTTTTTTTGCTTTTAAGGTCTCGTAGAGTTGTAAAAAAGATCACAAAGTTTCACAATTAAAAAAAATGATTAACGTAGTATATTGACAAAATTCAACATTAATTAACCTTAATTGACGTCAGACATAAAGTAATGTCTGACTTTAATTTGCTTTACTGAGAACATAGGATTGTTCTATGTCCGACGTCAATTAACATAAATTAACGTCGAATTTTTTAAATTCAACGTCAATGTAACGTTTCTGATATGACGTCGGCCTCGAATTCGACGTGAAAGGCCGAAAAACACTGATGTTATACAAAGTTTTTGTACTAATGAATTTGACACTCGTTGCAACCAACAATGAACATATTAATCATTTTAGTTTGATAAAACAAATAGAAATATTACCTTTATTTTAGTATAAGATTAAATTGAATAATACATTATTAACCTAAGTAATTTTGAGTAATAGAAAAGTTAGATAGAATGATGAACATAAAAAAGTAACAAAAACTCAATCAATATAAAAAATGTTAGAGAATTGATTTTATTGACTTTTACTATTTTCAATTGATACTAGAATTATAATTATCTTTTGAGATTTTTAAGAACTTGTTTATTCCTAATTTTTAGATAGGCTTGAATTCTAACCCATCAGTTTTAAAATTCAATAAGAATCATGAAGAGTAATTATATATTGTCTCTCATTTGCAAACTAATCAAGTATATCTAATTTCTCAATTGTTACAAAACATAATATATTTATGATAACAAGTAATTCCTTATCTTCCAGTTGTGAATTGTTGGACCGCATTCTTTAGTACGTCTATTGGGTCGCGTAGGTACATAAGCCCTCTCGTCTTGGAAGTTTGATTAGCATATAAGGGATGTTCATTGTAGTTATGATTCATCTCTTAGTCGGGCTATGACAGACTTGTAGAGTTTGCAGGTGGATTGATCGTTTGGCTGAGTTGTATGAGTGTCATCTTATAAGGGTAGTCCTCACTTTATGTTGTCAACTTCGGCAACTTTAGTAGGTGTTATCGACTTAGACAGGCCCTGTTGCTCATTTGACCAAGTTGATGATGACTTTATTGGTGACTATGAAGCATTAATGAGGGGTTTTCTAAAACGTCACAATGATTTCCCTGCGATACGAAATTCCATTTGCATGAAATAGTTTTAATCGATGTTGACATGGCTACAACTAAACAGTTGAACTCAAATAGAAAAACGCCAAGAGTTATACGTAGGAACGAAACGTCACCTGACTAAAGGTCATTTTAAACTCTTTGCTTTTAAACATCTTATTGAAACAACTCACACTCTTTTAATTCATGATGAGGTTCCTCAACATTTTTGGGGTGATGTTATTCTTACTACATGTTATCTTATTAATCGTATGACATATTTTACTTTTGATAACAAAATTCTTCATTCTATTTTATTTCCTAACAAAATTTCTTAGGCATTGAAGTAACACAATCTAACGATGGTATTCTTATATCTCAAAGGAAGTAAGCATTGGATATTTTGAAAAAAACTAAGTTGATGAATTCAAAATTTATTAACACATTATAGATCCTAATATCAAACTCCTACCAAATCAGTGAGAGTCTATTTCAGATCTTGAGCAGTATAGAAGATTTTTTGAAAAATTAAATTGGCTTGCAATTATTCATCCTAACATTTCCTTTGTAGTCGTTGTGGTGAGCCAATTTTTTAATTTTCCATGTGAAGATCATTGGAATGCAGTCATCTGTATATTAAAGTACATTAAATGATCTCTTGGAAAAAGTTTATTATATGGTTCCAATAACCATACAAAAGTTAATTTAATGGAAAAGATAGTTTTTGTTAGTTTATTTATAGCCGGCTCTCCAAAAATTATCTCTTTATCCACCGGTGACATTCCTAAACAATGATTTGCAAGTTACATGGAGCAACCTCAGATTTTTTGCTCAGGGATAGTCTTTGGGTTGGTATTTCATCTTCTATGTTGTCTTCAAAACATGAGCAATTTGGTGTCAGTCGAGGCCAGAAGCATATATTTTCAGTAAGACTTGATGAATTATAGTAACAAGTTTGGTACATATGTATGTACTAGCTTGAGGGAGAGTGTTAGATATATTATCTTTATTTTATATTCACCCGTGTCTTTTTCAGTGTAGCAATTTGGTTCACTTTCTAATGCTCATCCTTCGCGGATTCATTGTACTCATCCTCCACTATGTCCCATACATCATGTTGTAATGGATCTTTTCTAACAACTATGATACACTCATTTCGTTGACTACCTTTGCCATCTTTCTCACCAAAAAACTCAAGCACTCACTTTCTATACCACTTTGTAGAAAACAAACATGACCTACAAAAATAATTGGACTTTTCAATTCACTGATTTTCATTAAACCTTGAAAATCTGTAAATGAGTGCAAATAGGGCATTGAGCCAAGTACAAATAATAAAAATTGAAAATAAAATATCAATAGACTCAAAATATAATCTATTTAATCTATCTTTATCTTATATCAACAAAATAAAATAATATTGTTCCTAAACAAATAGAAAATCATAACTACTTATCCTTATTTTTTCTCTATCAAAATGAAACTAAATATTATTAGACCTAAAATTAATAAAATAAGATTCAAACAAAATTATTAATAAACCTCTAAAATTTAAGTTTATCCAAACATCAACAACATTTTTTTTCTAGTGTTCTTTTTCTTCCTTTCTGGCTTTTTTCTTCTTCAAACGGTTTTGACTTCATTGGAGTTCATCATTGTTCATTTTGGTTAAAGCACACACACACACGGTCACAGGCACACACGCACACACACACATACACACACACAGACACACACACAGACACACACACAGACACAAACACAGACACACAGACAAGCACACACACAGACACACACACAGAGATATATATAGGGATGGCAACTGGTCGGGTCGGTCGGGCACGGATAGTGCCTACCTGCAACCCGACCCGCATGCAAAAAACTGTATCCGCAACCCGACCTGCTACCAGCTGGATATCCGCATAAAAAAAATTGCGAATTTTTTTCAACCTACGGATACCCGTTTTCAACTCCCAAATATTTAAAAAATATATTTTGTGAATTTTTAAATAAGGTTTAAATTAAATTACAAGTTAAAGAGAACAATTTAATATATTTGCTACATACTAAAAAGACATAAGTTAAAGAAAACAAATACTGAACACCTTTTGAAAAAAGAAAGATATGAAGAAGAAACACCATGTAACTGAAGTCTCAATTTGTCACAGGATTAACCCACAAATACCTATTAATGTATGAAACAGAGAGATAAAGAATTTCCAAGAGAACGCAAACAGGAACCCTAAACCCAAATTCCGAAAACGAATGCAATCACATAAATCTCCAAACCGCGATAACCACCAGGGTCTTAAAAAATCCAATCTGCATCAATGAACTAAAATCCAAAAAAACTCAAAACATTCATTTGAATAATAACCCAAAATTGTGTCACCAATCAACAGGGAAGAAATCAGAAAACGAACTCCCAAAACGCGAATCAAAACGTACAAAAGAAACCTCAAAAATCAGAGAACAAATAAAACTCTAATTTCAAATCCCAAATCGGAACAAAACCCCAATCAGAACCAAGAGAGAGGAAGAGGGAATGAAGCCTATTCCCTGCGCGAAGAAAAGAGTCATCTATTAAGAGAGAATTTTCTAATAGGATTATATGTATATGTCTGATACTCTATTAATGTTTTAGGTCAAAAGTAATGTAACCCATTTTTTCTTTAAAAAAAGGTAATTGAAAGAAATTCTAAGTCATTGTTATTAAAATTTCCTTTTTCTAAAAGTAATAAAAAAAATATTTTTAAAAAATATTAATTAATTTTTTTTTCGGGTAACGAATATCCACGGGTTGGATAGTATAGTACCCGCATCCGACCCGTTTAGAAGTGGGTATTAAAATATCCGCTACTCGTTACCCGTGGGTAATAAATATCCGTGAATAGTAACTATTCGTCGCAAATTTTATGTACGGGCGCCAGAATTTTTTGTCATATATATATATATATATATATATATATATATATATATATATATATATATATATATATATATATATATATATATATATATATATATATATATTTCGTTGATCTTCATTTACACTGTTGTTTTTAGAATTTTGTTGGATTTCGTAATTATTTCTCACTTTTCATGCATGTATTGAATTTTGAAATGGTAACCAGATTCCGAAAACCGACAAATAAACATATCCAATAACCACGAAATACAATTTAAAT
Organism: Vigna umbellata; assembly: GCF_029865625.1. Classification (NCBI taxonomy): domain Eukaryota; kingdom Viridiplantae; phylum Streptophyta; class Magnoliopsida; order Fabales; family Fabaceae; genus Vigna; species Vigna umbellata. The sequence goes on along the minus strand of NC_142165.1, from coordinate 20,442,282 downwards.
CAAATGCTGGATTTATGAGTGTCTTGGATTTCAAAATCCAATTTTGTAATCGAAATCCCATTTTAGAGTATCTGATATTTCAAAATATGATTTTGTAATCTCTTGTATTTTGAAATCCATAATCTTTTTTATCTCAAAATATGGTTTTATAATTTCTTGGATTTTAAAATCTCGTTTATAGTTTGAAAATATAGATACCGAAATGAAATTATTAAATATTAAAATATTTAGTAATATTTTAAGTAAGGAGTGAATAGGATCGATGCATAATAAATCTTTGATTTGAATTCGATGCATAATAAATCAATTTATCTTTGAGATGATTGAACTTTCTCCAATAGAGTTTGGGACAAACTATTTTTAATCTAATAATCTCGAATCTCACTTACTAGGATACTATCTTTCAAGGTCTACGTTTAGTCTCTTTCAAGTTTTTTCCATTTTTATGTTTAATACTTCATATTTTATTTAAGTCTCGACACTGATTTATTCCCACCATGCAATATATTAAAATACTCAAATTTTTAATGAGATATTTATAAATTGTAGTTAACACTCATACTTCTTCAATTAACAGCAATTTTAAAATGCACATATATAAACCGTCAGAAAGTAGTACTGCATAATTAAATGAATTCTAACTTTTTTTTTTTAAATGTATATTTTCCAAATACCTGTTTTTATTAAGTATTTTAGATTTTTTTTGGGGACCAATTTTGGACCAAGACAAAAATAGGAACACCCACCTTCTTCACCTTCTTCCTCTTCCATTTAATGAGTAAACAAGTTTTGAAGAGCTAAATCTCTCCTTGCTTCCATTCATCTCGACTTTATAACGTTACTTTCATAACACCATCCAGGTTGCTAATCCTACCTCCATTGCAATCTTTTTCGGCTTCATTACATGTCTCGTCTCAAAATTTCTGAGGATCTCAGAACTAGAAAGGATTTCTAAAAAAAGAATAAAATAAATTCAGAATATTTTTAAGAAAAGAAAAAAAAAAGAAAGAATGAAACTAAGAGAGGAAAGAATGAGAGAAGAATGATTTTTTACAATATGTTTTAAAGTAAATGAAATACTCTATTTATAGAGTTGGTGAACCTAACACATAATCCAAAATATCTAGCAAAATATTTGCTAAAAATTGATTTTTTTAATAGAATAAAAACATTGCAAATAAAATAAGAACATTAGCTGCGTGAAGTTTGCAAAATATTTCCATATCAAAATGTTGGATGCAAAAGCTTGTCATCAAGCTCATACAAATCTTTTGCATTTGAAGGCATCCGCAACTGATAGCAGGAAGCTTTTGCAATATTATATTAAAAAATAATAACAAGGAAGAAGCTCAAAAGTTATTTCTTCCAATGAGTCCTATGATATTCCTTTCCTCATCATGCAGTCTTGATTGCTAGGGTAATTTATTCAGATTATGCCTCTGGCATTGGTGATGTGCTTAGAAAATAGACAGAGCTGTTTCTGAGTACATCAATGAAGGGATGGTTGTTTCAGAGTTATGTTCACAGTGGCATTGTAGGGAAGGACTATCCAAGCATTTGAGATGATATGATGACTTTTTCTATATAGTCGTAATTTGCTTCGATTTTTATAGTTGTAGTATATGATATGTTGACTTTTTCAAAACGAAACACAACACAACCTAACAGTACAAGTAAAGTCTTAAAAAAACAAATAATCAAATATGTTTTCTTAGACATAAATAAAATCTTTAAGCAAATTAAGATCATTTAATAATGAGAGAGTGTAAAAGATTTGTCCGTTTTTAACAGTATAATTCTTTTATTAAATATCATATATCTAAAATTCGCAAAGAGAGATAAAAAAATTATTTAAGCCTTAAAAATATGCTTAATAACGACCATTTTTTCTTCATTTGAAATGTGAATCGGATGACTATAATTTCAATATATTTATTTACGTCCTCCACAAACTTTCCTTTCGAAAAAAAAAAAATAAGTATATCTAAATTGGAGTTTGTTCCTTCTGTTTTTTCCACCGTGATGTGCTCGAATATCTGACTATTATTTTGTTATGTTTACATCCTCCTCTAACCTCCCTTTCTGAAAAATATTTCCCTCTTCTTTTTACCACATAATTAAACTAATTTCATTTTCTTTATTTTTCTTTTCATTCATCCGGACAAACAATTAATTAATTCAACGGACGGAAATTTCTGAACGAAAAATTTATGATATTATCTCTTATCACAGCAATTAAATCCAACATATATAATAAAAAAAATACTAGAAAAGAAAAATGATATCGGTCTTATACTTTTCAAAATCAGATGAAAAGGAAAATAAAACTCTGCAAAAAATAATATTATTTCCTAAGAGTGTGAATAATCTATTTCAAAGTGTAAACAAATAGTTACAAAATATATGGATAATATATTTTAGTAGTGTAAGACAAAATAATTCAAAATTTATGTTACCTATAAATATCGAGGAAAAAGTAATTGGCTATCTTTAACTTTATTTTTCTATTTTAGTTCTCTTACATTAAATATATTCTATTTTTAACCTTTTTTTCATCTATAATATTTTTCTTTTACCTATTATCATCACCTTTTTTACGTTTGATTATGCTTTCATAGAACTAGTTCTTTGTTGTATTAATATTTTAAAATAAAATAATTTTAATGAACTATTTTTTGATTATAACATTTATATGTTGTACCGTACGGTCTCGCCGACCGGCAGGGTCGCTGGTGTACCATGTTTGTACCGTACGGTCTCTCACACATCTAGGTCGATTGTCCAGTGCACACTAAACGATTCTCCTAAAGCCAACTCTCCCTGACCGAACGACTCTCTCAAGTCCGACTCCCCCAAAGGTCGATATATCGTATGGTCCTCCCGACCTCGTGAACCGAACGGTTCTATCCAGGCCGACCACCCATGCCGACCGATCGACCATCCTGGGCGACCAAGCACTAGGGCGACCACATGGTTAGGTTACAAACGATAATAGCTCATTAAAGCCCTTAATGAAGATTAAGGCGTGATTGGGCCGTCATTAGGCCGGCGATGGAAGCCAATCATATCCGGTCGGACACTAGAATAATACTCGTGAACTCTCCTGTCGTTTGCTTGCTGGAGACAACCTTTGAATGTTAATGAATACATAATTAATGAGGTAACAGTCACTGTGGAGCAGTTAAGGTTGACATTAATCGTCATTAAGAGGTAAATTAATGGATGATATTCCATGAAACCCTATAAATAACAAGTGATTAAGAAGGTAAACTCTCTGATTTCTGATTTTGACTAGACTTGCGGAGATAAATTTTGACTTCAGCGTCAGAGTGTTTCCTGCAGGTCACCCCTATTTTGGCATTGAGAGAAGAAGATCCAGGAGGTAAGACCGGAGTAAAGAGGACCGATCGACGAAGACGGATCATTCCCAAACGAAATCAGCAAGCGTTTTCCTCGTCCCATTCCAGCATAAACAATTATAAACATCTTTAATATATTAACGTCAATATATTTTAAAGATAGAACAAATAGACAACACCGGATAATTTCAAGTAACCTAAAAAGGACAAACTGGACAAATTCTGAGGAATTTCACCACTAAGTTGGTTTGTTGAAAAAATCGAGAGATTCTAAATTTTTCATGTTTCCTATCTCACTTGGTATTTTTCCTGTTAATTTATTGTTGGATAAGTTCAAGGAAGACAATCCAATGAGACTAAACATTTGTGGAGTTATTGTTCCGGACAAATTATTACTTGACATATCAATTAAGGTCACAGCGTTTCTATAAATTAAATATTTTTAGTTTGAAAATATATATACCTAAATGAAATTATGAAACATTAAAATATTTAGTAATATTTTAAGTAAGGAGTGAATAGATCAATGCATAATTAATCTTTGATTTGAATGAGTCTTTCCAAAATGGTTTTCGTGGGGTAGGGGACACATTTCTCTAGTCAAGTCGTTGCAATGCAAATAACTATATTTTCTTCTTTAACACAAAACAACCAATGATTCCTTCTTTTAGTGCTAAGTTACTGAAATTTTAACCACTCCACCATGGATTATGGCTTCATATCTACCCACCCAAAAATTAGAATATAATATAATAAACTTACTCTTATTTTAATAAATAGTTTTAGTCAATGCACTCATTCTCAACAAATCAATTAAGAATCCAAATTGTTATTGATTGAGTTTTGAAAACTTAGAATATAAATTAAAATTTTTTAAAAACAATTTAGTATATGTGTTAATAAATTTTATGAATCTATCTAATATTTTAATTAAAAATATCAAATGAATTATTGTAAAAAATAGATTAAAATTTACTGCATTAAAATTCTTAAAACTTGGTTGTGTTTTGAAAACTTAGCTCTAAACTAAAAATTTGTGACACTAACATCCTCTGCACTCTATTAATGGCATGTGATCTTAAACAACATTGTACTGTCATTTCCACCAAAATCTTGCTAGGATATATTTTTAGATTTTGGATACACCTTCTTCATAGGTGATTTTAAAAGATTTGTTTTTAATAAACTAAAATTACATAAAATTTTGGGTTAAATATGTTTTTAGTCCCTCAACTATCAAGCGATTTTGTTTTTCGTCCCTATTTCAAACTTTTAACGATTTGATCCCTCTCCTTAAGGAAATCATAATTTTTGGTCCTCACAAACTAACGCCGTTAAATTTAGTCTCACGTGGCTAACGGTATGCCACATATGATACTAGCTTTCACATTAATATTGTGCCACGTGGTGTGCCACTATTCACCACCCTCTTCTCCTTCTCTCCTCTTCCACCACCACCTTCCCCTTCAACTTCGTCCTCACACAAGCCCGCCACCACCAACCCCTCGCGCTAGCCGCCGTCGCCAACCGTGAATCACGTGCTGCTGCTGGTTGGGGGAAGGCGACACCGGCGATGAATAGTGGAGCGTGCATTGCAATTGTGCTGGTGATTACTCTGTGGAGATTTCGTGGTCCTTCGCCGAAGGGATTCGGGATGCGTGTGGGAATTTCAGCTTCGGGGTGGTGATTTTGATTTCGGAGATTAGTGTTGTTGGTGTTGCTACTGGCGACGACGAGGGCGTGGATGGAAGTGGGTTTCTTGCTGACAATAGCGTACTTACTGTGTTCCTCCACGGTTTCGAAAGCGAGGTGGCCAACCAGCAAGGTCACCATCTTGTGCTGAGCGAAAAGGTCCTGAGACTTAGGGTAATTCGCAGCGAGCTCCGACACGGCTCGTTCGCGGCTATGGGAGGGAGCCCCCCGAGGTACTCACCGCCGGCGTCGCCAGCCGAGACGCGGAGGAGCCAGGAGACGTCGCCGACGGAGTTTTCAAGGTGGGAGGAGACCTTGCGGAAGGCGGCGCTAGGGTTGAGTGTAAACACGCGATTCATGAGAGCGTTGCCGCGACACTTGAGGACCAGGGCAAGAGCCTTGTCGAGGACCTGTTCGGTCTCTTCGATGATGCGGCGCGTGGGACGCTAGTAGAGTTCGGAACTGGCCTGACGGAGCAGCGAGGGGTTGGTGGTGGCGGGCTTGTGTGAGGACGAAGTTGAAGGGGAAGGTGGTGGTGGAAGAGGAGAGAAGGAGAAGAGGGTGGTGAATAGTGGCACACCACGTGGCACAAGATTAATGTGAAAGCTGGTATCATATGTGGCATATCGTTAGCCACGTGAGACTAAATTTAACGGCGTTAGTTTGTGAGGACCAAAAATTATGATTTCCTTAAGAAAAGGGATCAAATCGTTAAAAGTTTGAAATAGGGACGAAAAACAAAATCGCTTGATAGTTGAGGGACTAAAAACATATATTTAACCCTAAAATTTTACTTGTGTTAGTTTTTTGACGTGTACGTGTATGTTTATAAAGGGTTTTCTGACGACTTATGATATAAAAATATTATTCAGCTAGATACAATCAATTCTAATAATTATGTGTTTGTACACTTATGAAGGTAAGAATGTGTGTATGCATTTATGCGTACGTGTGGGTATATAAGCCAATAGAGTGGTTGGTGGGTGTCTGAAAAAACAGAATAACTTTTAAAAACACTAAAATGAAGAAAACCAAATGGGTCATCTAAATAATAATAATTTGATACATATAAATTTTTTACATTTATTTGATAATATTTTTTATTATTTTTTACTTTTTTCTTTTAAAAAAATATACAAATTAACTTTTCTATAACTATTTTATTTTTATATTATATGAAATAAATATAAAAATGAATTACTCTTTCTTATTCACTTATATTAAAATCATCATTCGACCCAATAAAATTTTCGGCTCAACTGGATTAAATTTTTCATTAGACTGAATCTAACTTGACTCAAATGGATAAGGTGATTAAGTTGATCAACTGAATCCTTTTCTTAATTTTTTTTTTGTTAAAATTTCTAATTTGAAACTTAACTTTTTTACTTAGATATTTTTGTAATAATACATGATTATTACATATTTAGATGTATGCTTAATTGAGATATTAAACTTTATACTAATTCATAGTATTGACACTTAGTTTCCTTCAAATAATATGATGAAATTTGGCAAGGAATTTTGAGTTATATATTAATATATGATGCGCTTTTATTTCAATCTTTGCATATTCTTTGAAATTATTTTAAGAATTGTCACCAAATCAACATACTTCTTTTTAGTAATTATAATTTCTATGAATGATTAAATTGTATATTATTTTCTGATTTTTTATGTCGTATTCATGATGAGGAGTACCATATTAAAGGTGAAAAACAACAATATTTCTCAATAATATTAAGAGTATCATTTAATTTTTTGTTGTGTTTTGAGATATTTTATGTGTATTTAGGAGCTTAATAAGTTCTTAAATGATTAGTCGTTATAAAAATTTTCAATACTTTAAATAAATTTTTGTAACAATAAAATTTATTTATTATAAGTTTGAAATCTGACTTATATATTAAAATTAATTATTACAATTTTTCACGATAATATGAATTATATTAAAATATTTATTAAAACTTAAGTTACATAAAAATATATTTATACTTAAATATATTTTAATTCCTTATCTCTTTAATTTTAAAAATTATTTATTATCCCTCTGTGTAGATGTTATTAGTGAGAATTATAAATTACAAAATTGACAACTTATGATGTTTTTAACTACGAAAACAAAATAAAAATAAAAAATAGAACATAAAAAATTTCTGTCTCGTTTAAAATATTTAGTAATATTTTAAGTAAGGAGTGAATACGATCTATTCATAATTAATCTTTGATTTGAATACGTCTTTCCAAATTTGTTTCCGTGGGATAGGGGACACAGTTTGTCAAGCAATGTTACCATCGGTTTCTCTAGTCAAATCGTTGCAATGCTAATGACTACAAATTTCTATATTTCTTGTTTAACACAATATTTCATTATATTATCAGATGACAAATTCCAACATCGTTAAATACTTCCCCTAAATCGTAACAAATTATTTCAGTTTAATATTAAAGTTGTAAATATGACATTACATTAAAGATTTAAAAAAAAACATCTTTTATAGTAATCTTAACCTCTCAAAGTATAATTATTTGGGATTAAAAATAATTATTATTTATTTTAAAAATGAATATTCTCCTTATACTTTTATTTTTAAAAGACATCTTATTAAAATTATGAAGATATATAATTACTCTTAATATGATTATTAATGGGTAAACAGCCCCAATTATTATAAATAGAGCTTATCTCCATTATGTTGAAGCCATCAGCCCTTCATTTCTCTTGCAATCATGAATACATCTCCCTCTCAAAATGCAATCATATTTGTATGGTTGCTATGCGGAATCATCTTCAACACTGCCTTTTGCAGCTTCAATATTCGTTGCAACCAACAAGACATATACTATAAATAGAGTTTCTCTCCATTATATTCATCATCCATCGTCCTCTTCGTTTCTTTTGAAAATCATGAGTAAACTTCTCTCTCAAAATGCAATCATTTTTGTATGGTTTCTATGCGGAATCATGTTCAACGCTGCCTTTTGCAACTTCAATATTCGTTGCAACCAACAAGACATGCATGCTCTCTTAAACTTCAAGCAAGGAGTGGCAGATCCACCAGGTGTCCTTTCTTCATGGTCCACTAAACTAGATTGTTGTGATTGGAAAGGAGTGATGTGTAGCAACATCACTAGTAGAGTCACTGGAATCTCTCTCCCATGTTCTACAATTCCTCCAATTTACAGGGACAAAGAAGATAAATCAAATTGTCCTACAGGTTCCATTAACCTCTCTTTGTTGTTAGTGGAGTTGGAATTTTTAGAATACTTGAATTTGAGAAACAATGACTTCTTAGCATTACAATTTGATTATCTGCATAATCATAATTGTCATAATCTATCTACAACTATTTCTCCTCGTTTGTGTGTCAACTCTTCAACCCTTCGTCATCTTGATTTATCACTTAACTGGAATCTTGTTATCAATAGCCTTCAGTGGCTTCCCAACATTTCCTCACTGGAATATCTTAACCTTCGTGATAATGATCTTAGCATGGAAAGTAATTGGCTTCAATTAGTGACTATGCTTCCATCACTTTCATTCCTCAATATGCGTGCTTGTCAACTTAAAGACTTGAGTTTGTCTCTTCAGTATGCTAATTTTACTAAACTCGAATTTCTTAGTCTTTCTGCAAATGAATTTAACTCGGAGTTGCCTAAGTGGTTATTCAATCTTAGTTCCACTATCTATACTTTAGACCTTAGCTCAAGTTCTCTAATAGGACATCTACCCAAGGACTTGTTAAATCTTCGAGAACTAGATTTCCTGAACATGGAAGACAATAACTTTGATGGACCCATTCCAGATTGGTTAGGTGATTTCGAACGTTTAGAAACTCTTATTCTTGGAGTAAACAACTTTTCAGGATCTATTCCCACAAATTTGGGAAATCTATCAACCTTGATTACCTTGATTGTTGGCTCAAATCCATTGACAGGAGTTGTGTCTGAAAGAAATTTTGCCAAATTGTCAAAATTAAAGGAACTGGGCATATACTCATATGTCGGATTAATCTTTGATTTTGACTCAGATTGGATTCCACCATTTCAACTTGAGGAATTAGTACTCGGGTTTTCAAATCCCAACCTTCCTGCGTGGTTTTATACACAACAATATCTTGAAAGATTAACTATATGGGATTCATCATTTGAGGCTCCAGACAAATTTTGGAATTTGGTATCATCAGTGATTGAACTCGAATTAGAAGACAATTTGATAGACGGAGACATGTCAAATGTGTTGTTGAACTCTACAATCATTGATATATCATCAAATCATTTGAAAGGTTGCTTGCCTCAATTATCAGCAAACGTGGTTATTGTCTCATTATCAAATAATTTATTATCAGGAGAATTGTCTGCCCTCTTATGTGGTCATAATGTGTCGAATGGGAAAAATAATTTGATGTACTTGGACATATCATTGAATAATATATCTGGAGGGCTTACGAATTGTTGGAAGAATTGGAAATCTTTGGTTGCTATTCACTTGGGAAGCAATAATCTATCAGGAAAGATACCTTCATCACTAGGCTTCTTATCTAATCTCGCCTCACTCCATTTGCATGAGAATAATCTACATGGACAAGTTCCTCTCTCATTACAAAATTGTCGCTCTCTCTTGGTTTTCAATGTTCGCAATAACCAATTATCAGGAAACATACCACTTTGGATATCTCATGGTGTATTGGCTCTTCAATTAAGATCCAATCATTTTACTGGTAAAATCTCACCACAAATATGTCACATGTCTTCCCTCATTGTGTTGGATATTGCACAAAACACAATCTCCGGTCATATACCCAGTTGTCTTGGTAATATCAAAACCCTACTTTTCAACAATGTTTCACGTAACAAGCTTTCTTTTAAGTTTCCTACATTATATCCTGGTCGTTTCTACAGAAACGATGACAGTCTTGAATTGGTTACTAAAGGTCAAGCATTAGACTATGATAGAAACCTACACTTTATGACCTTGATTGATATGTCAAGTAACAATTTGTCCGGAACAATACCTCCACAAATGTTTAGTCTCATTGGATTGGTTTCCTTGAATTTATCCAATAACAAATTATCAGGAGAAATACCAAATGAGATCGGAAACATGAAAAACTTGGAGTCCCTCGATTTTTCAACAAACAAACTTGGAGGAGAAATTCCTCAGAGCTTATCCAAATTGTCCTTTTTGGGTTACTTGAACCTGTCATTCAATAATTTGACAGGCAAAATACCATCAGGCACACAACTTCAGGGATTCAGTACACTTAGTTACATGGGCAATCATGATCTTTGTGGATCCCCACTTACCAAAATCTGCTTTCAGGATGATAAACATAAACACACAAAGCTTGTAGACGAAGACGAAAATCAATCTAAATTTTTTGTATGGTTTTACATCGGAATGGAATCTGGATTTGTGACAGGCTTTGTGGGAGTTTGTTGTGCTATTTTCTTAAACAAAAAGTTCAGGCATGTGCTTTTCAAGTTTCTTTATGACTTGAGATATCGACTTCATGCACGGTGGCCGTCAACATGAATTCCTTTCGTTAAGATCGAACAAGTTGCATGACAATACTGGTTAGTATAATTTTTTTTATACGAATTTTATTTGAATTTATTTTTAATAATAGTTTGTTCTTCACCATTACTAAAATATACTTTAGTTCTTCATTTATTTTTTAACTATTGATTATTCTTTATATATTTTTAAATTATAGTAATATATATCTATCGAACTTATTTGAGAACATATATTAAAATAAGTGATAATGAAGCCTTTCCTAATAATTTAATTATTCTTATAAAATTCTTTCAGTGTTATATCTTAGGTATTTTTCACTCATAAGAAAGGGGAGGAGTGACCAAGGGGAAGAGAACATGGTGGTGAAGTTCTTACAAGCAATGTCAGCAGTGATGAACTTAATATTTAAATTTGGTTGTTATTAATAGTTGGTGTATTTTGTTTTCTCTGAGCTACAGTGATGGTTTTCAACTTAAGTGGAAGTATATGTTGTATTTTATATGGCAAAACTGGATCTTTCCATATTAGCTTTTCTTAGTATCAAAGGCACTAAATATAGGTGGCAGATTCAATAAATATTTTTTAAAAGTTAATAATATGATATTTGATGAAATATATATAATATTTGATGAAACAATTAATGCGAACCTAACTTTTTTTATTAAAATGAAGCTTTTGCTTTATCTATAAAAACAAATATATTTAAATGGAACTTAATGGGCTCCTCTCCCTTACTTAAGCCTATTGTACATAAATATTACACTCACATATAACAAATTAAGAAGGGGGCTTCTTCCTACCCACTTTTTTTCCTACATCCCCAAATTTCACTTAAACCTATATATTATATATATAAATTATTAAATTAATTAGGTATGTTGTAATTACTATTTACCCACTTATATTTACTGATTTATTGCTATATTTACTTTTCCCAAGTTATTTTCACCAAACAGACTCAACCACGTTTTTCTTCTTCAATCAATTTCATCTTAACAGAATTCATCATCGTTTATTTTGGTTGAAGCATGTATATAGTTTAATTTTAAAATATAATTTTGGAATTTCCTAAATTTTGATATCTAGTTTTAGAATCTTTCAAATTTTGAAATTCAATAAGAAAAACTTAACAAAATTTCAATATCTAGTAAGAAAAAGAAAAAGCGAAATCCCTGGGTTGAAATCCGGTAAACAACATAATGTTTCTTCACGCAATGCTTCTTTATTTTATTGGGAAAGGAAATCAAGTCACTATGATATCCACATTAATAAAACAACTTCAAATAATAATTTTATAAGAATGGTTTTGAACAACTGTAAATGATTATTTTAATTAGAAAATAACACAAAAATATATATGTATTCTGTTTATACTAATTTATAGTTTAGTAATATTTAATATTCATTTTGTAATATGTAATTAAACGTATCTAATTAAATACAAATTTTCCTAAAAACAAAGTTAGCATTTATAGGGAACAAACGTAGTCTTTTTATTGATAAATCTCGCTATTATTCCGATTCGATGAAACTAGAATTGGTATGTGAATCAATCACTACAAAAATAATGTAAAATAAAAATGATTTATTTTTGATGATTTCAAAAGGCTCTACTGAAGATTTTATTAAAATTTAAGATAAATTTGGATTTTTTATTTTTTGAAATAAATTTTTGAAGAAAACGCCGGTAAGTGTTAAATATTTCTTCTCTCTTCCGTAAAACGGCGCATTTATTTTCTTCTTCCATTCAGGTCTTCTTCATTTCATCTAAGCTTTAAGCTTCTCCGAAAGATGGGATGGGAAGGATGAAGAAGGTTTGTACTAAATATTCTAACAATTTGTTACTTTGTTTCCCAATCAGTACCGTCACTAATCACAATTCTTTGTCCCGTCGCCGTCGAAGTCGAAGGATAGGAAAGTGATCAGTGAAAGGAGCAACGGAGTGGAGGAATTAATAGCAATATATAGCATGAATTGGTGGCTATGATAAATGTGGCAGTAGACTTCCAACCACGCAAATTGTATATGTCTGTGGTGCAGAGAAGAGGGGGATATCAATTGCTTGTCTTATAAGAAAAGCAACTTCAGGATTTCCAAACATTTTCATATAATCTCCAAAACTTCAACTAAGATCGATATTCTGAACAAGTATCTTGATCTACTCTCACTCGTAAATATGACCGTGAGGTGTGTTGAATCTTGGAGAAAGTATACAAATTATCTAAATTTATATATTTATTAAAGATATTTCCATTCTTCATTTAATTTAAAGGTACGTCATTTAACCTAAATAAATTAGGTCTTATATAGACACTTTATCATTTAATGAATACAAGTAAAAGTAGTAAGTAAAACCAAATACAACTTTTATTTAAAGAACATAATATAATTCTTTTATTAAATATCATATATCTAAAATTCGCAAAGAGAGATAAAAAAAAAAACTACTTAAGCCTTAAAAATATACTTAACAACCGACTTCTCTTCATTTGAAATGTGAATCGGATGGAGCACTCTAAACCATTCTTTTACTCTCTCTTTTTCTACCATGTAAATATTGATATGACTATAATTTCAATATATTTATTTACGTCCTCCACAAACTTTCCTTTCGAAAAAAAAATAAAAAAATCATATCTAAATTGGAGTTTGTTCCTTCTGTTTTTTCCACCGTGATGTGCACTAATCTGACTATTATTTTGTTATGTTTACATCCTCCACTAACCTCCCTTTCTGAAAAATATTTCCCTCTTCTTTTTACCACGTAATTAAACTAATTTCATTTTCTTTATTTTTGTTTTCATTCATCCGGACAAACAATTAATTAATTCAACGGACGGAAATTTCTGAACGAAAAATTTATGATATTATCTCTTATCACAGCAATTAAATCCAACATATATAATAAAAAAGATACCAGAAAAGAAAAATGATATCGGTCTTATACTTTTTAAAATCAGATGAAAATGAAAATAAAACTCTTTGCAAAAACAAATACTATTTTCTAAGAGTGTGAATAATCTATTTCTTAGTGTAAAAAAAAATATTAACAAAATATATGAATAATATATTTTATTAGTGTAAGACAAAATAATTCAATTTTTATGTTACCTATAAATATTGAGGAAAAAGTAATTGGCTATATTTAACTTTATTTTTCTATTTTAGTTCTCTTACATTAAATATATTCTACTTCTAACCTTTTTTTCATCTATAATATTTTTCTTTTACCTATTATCATCCTTTTTTTATGCTTGATTATGCTTTCATAGAACTAATTATTTGTTGTATTAATATTTTTAAATAAAATAATTTTAATGAACTATTTTTTAATTATAACATTTATATGTTAATATGTTGTGTCTTTGTTAAGGGAGTAAGATTGGTGAGTTGTATTTGATTTAGGATACTTGACTTGTTCATGAATGTAACATATAGCAGAAACAACAAATGGTATTTGTCACTTTGGAAACGTCTTTACCATCAATCATGGAGGGAACTACATTAGTTTTTATTTAAATAATAAAGAAAAGAATCAAATTGAGGGATGTAAATAGAGGGGAATCAAGAATTGTGGCGGAAGAAGAATAATAAATGGATGAGTTAAATCTGTATCAGTGGGTGTTTATGCATGTCAAACGAGAGTAATAAGAGCGAGATGAAGAAAAATGGAGGAGAGAAAGCAATACTTTCAATACTGGTTTTGTAGGTTTAATTGATATAAAAAATAGCAATTTTTATATCGATTTTGAAATTGATATAAAAACCTTTTTTAAATAATACATTTTTTTTCATTAGTAAAAAAATATACAAATTTTTTAAATTAAAAGACATTGAATTTCAAATGAAAAACTAATATTTACTGTGTAACAACAAATTATAATAACAAACTATAAGGTGGTTGTTTCTGGTATAAGGTTGAGTAAATTCATTGAACACACCTTCACACTTATACTCCTTAGTCGTATGGGTAACTATGTTCATCCTTGGTTTAAGTTTTCCTTTGTCAATGCTTCAAACCGATCGGATACCTGTTGTTGGGAAAATCTCACGATACATATACTAAAATATTTTCTTGAAATTGAGTCTTATTATTCATTATAATTGAAGGGTTTTAAATAGCCATAACACTTACAATATTACGAGGAATAAAAATAAAATATATCAACTATCTTAAAAAAAAATTTTCTTAATCTATCATAAAATAATATTATACCTAGATAAACTGAAAATCATAACTACTTATCCCTATTTTATCTCTATCAAATCAAACTAAATATTACTATACCCAGAAACTAATAAAATAATATTTAAACAAAATTATTAATAAAACCCTAAAATTTAAGTTTATCCCAACACCTATCTCAAGGGTACTTGCCAAAAGTACTCTTATGTTTAAGTCAGTAATTAATTCGGACGAGTTCAGAGCAAAATCTTAAATTCACCATGAATGCAATCTCCTACCTCTTATCTTTGACCTCCATTCTTAGTTTTTGAGATAGACCTAGATCAGTGAAACCTAATCATGGTCCAATCTCGACCCATTTTACTTTGTTTAACTCATATTTTTGTGAGTAAAAATATTTCGCACAGGAAGGTTTCGTCCTATGTTCTACCACCTTATCAGGTTTCAATGGTTTTTCATTATATTTTATAAATTATAATATATTGAAACATTTAGTTTATTTTGTTTAATTCATACTTTTGTGAGTAAAAATATCCTACACAGGAAGGTCCAGTCCTACATTTAACCTTATCAGGTTCCAATGACTTTTCATTAGAATTTGTAAATTATAATATATTGAAGCGTTTACTTCATTTTGTTTAACTCATATTTTTGTAAGTAAAAATATCTTGCACAAGAAGCTTTAGTCCCTTCCCGCTCGGTCAGTTGGACCACCTACATTCAACCTTGCCAGGTTTCAATGGCTTGGCTCTTGTGCAAGCATTAACTGGGCACCTCTACCCCCGTTCAGTGTATCCCGAGCGGTGCCTATTTATATTATCATAATCAATGTTCTTATATATTTTGCACGTCACAAGATAGTAAGCACATACAACTCATCCGTGACATATCCTAATACGAATTCCTCATTTTTGGCCTCCAAAAGTTCAACCGAGGACCAAAGACTGAATGGACTCACCTGCTCGGCCATCCTGCTTGATAACCTAAATTAATTTAATATTAATTTGATTGGCTACATTTTTCTGATCCTTCGAATTCGAATTGTTATTTTCTCTTTAGTGCAAGTGACAGGACCCTGCACACAAACCACTCGACGAAGCTCCTCAGTGATTCTATAAAATGAATCCATCTCGATCACAAACAGACGAAAAACTCCTCGATGATTCTATAAAATAAATCTATCTCGATCATCGTTTTGCTCAGCCTCCAACCCTACCCAACCAGACAGTCTTCGTCCTATCTTGTCTAAATTTGAGGCTTCAAGCTATCATAACCAACTGCCCCTCTTTAATGGTGCGATCATCCGGTCATACAATATAATTACACTAAATATACCTATTAAAAAAATAAATGATCCCTATAATAAAAACATATTATCATTAACAAAATTTTTAAAGCCAAAACCTATTCAAGAAACGGAAAAGTAAAGTACAAACTAAAGTTACACTAAACAAAATATCCATAAAATAAATAATACTGATAAAACCTAATAATTCAAATAATAAAAATATATTATCATTTATGAAATTTGCATAAGAATATAGTAATGCTAGTCTGAAAATTTCAACAAAACGAGAGAAGAGCACCAACGAAGAAGAGAAGAGAAAGAAAACCACAGGAAACCTTATACAAACCACAGCCTATATTAATATATGATACGCTTTTATTTTAATCGTTATATATTTTTGAAATTATTTTAAAAATTGTCACCATATCAACATAAGCTACATTCTTTTAATAATTATAGTTTCTCTAGATGGTAAAATTGTATATTTACATTAGTGATATTTTATGTTGTATTCATGATTATCGGCACGGTGAAAGCAATAATATTTCTAAAAAGGCTTTAGACGTCTGTTATTTTAACCTTTTGACGTCCGACATGCATCCGACGTCTTTGTGGGTGACGTTAACCAGACGTCTGTTGTGTCGGAACGGACGTCTATATGGCTGAACGGGTTATTTAGGGTTACGGGGTTTGGACGTCTGTTTGTGCACTGCCAGACGTCTAAGGGTCACTCAATGAAAATTATAATAACACGTCAAAAACATGAATACACAAAACCCTATCAAAAAATTATTAACGAAGAAACTAACTTGAAGATCATATTCGAAATGAAAATGGAGGGAAATGGAGGAGTGCACGACCTAAAACGTAGGACCCCTCCAGAATGGACGTTCAAAAGGCTGAAGCAATCAACTCTTCAACTCCCCCCGTCAGCCTTTTGAACGTCCGTTCTGGAGGGGCCGGACATATACAATATTATAGACGTTGGCCCCTCCAGAACGGACGTTCAAGAGGCTGACAAGGTAGTTGAACCCGTCAGCCTTTTGAACGTCCGTTCTGGAGGGGGCCGTACGTATATAATATTATAGACGTTCGGCCCCCTCCAAAACGAACGTTCAAAAGGCTGAAGCAATCAACTCTACAACTCCCCCCGTCAGTCTCTTAAACGTCCGTTCTGAAGGGGGCCAGACGTCTACAAGCTGAAGCAATCAACTCTTCAACTCCCCCCGTCAGTCTCTTGAATGTCCGTTCTAGTGGGGGCCGGACGTCTACAATATTATAGACGTCCAGCCCCCTCCAGAACGGACGTTCAAGAGACTAACGGGGGAGTTGAAGAGTTGATTGCTTTAGCCTTTTGAACGTCCGTTCTGGATGGGGCTGGACGTCTATAATATTGTAGATGTCCGGCCCCCTCCAGAACGGACGTTCAAAAGGCTGAAGCAATCAACTCTTCAGCTCCCCCGTCAACCTATTGAACGTGCGTTTTGGAGGGGGTCGGACGTCTATAATATTGTAGATGTCCAGCCCCCTCTAACGGACGTTCAATAGGCTGACGGGGGAGTTGAAGAGTTGATTGCTTCAGCCTTTTGAACGTCCATTCTGGAGGGGGCCGGACGTCTACAATATTATAGACGTCCAGCCCCATCCAGAACGGACGTTCAAAAGGCTAAAGCAATCAACTCTTCAACTCCCCCGTTAGTCTCTTGAACGTCCGTTCTGGAGGGGGCCGGACGTCTATAATATTGTAGACGTCCATCCCCCTCCAGAACGGACGTCTCCATAATCAATTATTTACATTTATGTCACCGGTCAATTATTTACGTTGGGGTTTTGGTGGACCGAGGTCTATTAGGTGACGTTAAAGGTCAATTCTGCAGTAGTGTTCTCATAATAAGATTAAGAGTATTATTTAATTTTCTTTTTTGTGTTTTGAGATATTTTATGTGTATTTAGGAGCTTAATAAGTTCTTAAATCATTTGTCATTATAAAAATTTTAAATAAGTTTTTATAACAATAAAATTTATTTATTATAAGTTTGAAATATGACTTATATATTAGAATTAATTTTTACAAATTTTCACCACAATATAAATTATATATTAAAATATTCAATTACTAAAACTTAAGTTACATAAAATTATATTTATAGTTAAATATATTTTAAGTTACTTTATTTTGGTTACTTCATTTTTAATTCCTTATCTTTTTAATTTTAAAAATTATTTATTAACCCTCTGTGTAGGTGTTATTAGTCAAAATAAGGAAATTACAAAAATTACAACTTATAATGTTTTTTAACCACGAAAACAAAAAAAAAAATATAAAAAGTTTAAATCTTATCTCTTAATAAGAACATAAAAAATTTCTGTTTCATTTCAAACCGTTGCACGTGTTTCTATAAATTAAATATTTTGTTTAAAAATATATATACCTAAATGAAACTATTAAATATTAAAATATTTAGTAATATTTTAAGTAAGGAGTGAACACGATCGATGCATAATTAATCTTTGATTTGAATATGTGTTTCCAAAATGGATGCCGTAGGATAGGGCTCACATTTGGTCAAGCAATGTCACGATCGGTTTCTCTAGTCACGATCTTTAACACAAAATTCTATATTTTCTTGTATAACACAATATTTCATTATATTATCAGATGGCAAACTCCAACATCGTTAAATGCAAATAACTAAATCGTAACAAATTATTTCAGTTTAATATTAAAGTTGTAAATATGGCATTACATTAAAGATTTAAAACAAAAAAGCATCTTTTATAATAATAATCTTACCCTCTGAAAGTATAATTATTTCGGATTAAAAATAATTATTATTTATTTTAAAAATGAATATTTTCATTATGCTTTTATTTTTAAGACATCTTATTAAAATTATGAAAGATATATAATAACTCTTAATCTGATAATTACTGGGTAAACCGCCCCAATTATTATAAATAGAGTTTCTCTCCATTAGATGCCATCAGCCCTTCATTTCTCTTCCAATCATGAATACATCTCCCTCTCAAAATGCAATCATATCTGTATGGTTGCTATGCGGAATCATCTTCAACACTGCCTTTTGCAGCTTCAATATTCATTGCAACCAACAGGACATGCATGGTCTCTTAAACTTCAAGCAAGGAGTTACAGACCCCTCAGGTGTCCTTTCCTCATGGACAACTCAACTAGATTGTTGTCATTGGAAAGGAGTCATATGTAGCAACATCACTAATAGAGTCATTGGAATCTCTCTCCTATGTTCTACAACTCTTCCAATTTACAGGGACGAAGAAGATAAATCACATTGCCTTACAGGTTCCATTCGTCTCTCCTTGTTGTTAGTGGAGTTGGAATTTTTAGAATACTTGAATTTGAGAAACAATGACTTCTTAGCATTACACTTTGATTATCGGCATAACCATAATTGTCATAATCTATCTATACCTACTTCTCCTCGTTTGTGTGTCAACTCTTCAACCCTTCGTCATCTTGATTTATCACTTAACTGGAATCTTGTTATCAATAGCCTTCAATGGCTTCCCTACATTTCCTCACTGGAATATCTTGACCTCCGTGATAATGATCTTAGCATGGAAACTAATTGGCTTCAATTAGTGACTATGCTTCCATCACTTTCATTCCTCAGTATGCGTGCTTGTCAACTTAAAGACTTGAGCTTGTCTCTCCAGTATGCTAATTTTACTAAACTCGAATTTCTTAGTCTTTCTGCAAATGAATTTAACTCAGAGTTGCCTAAGTGGTTATTCAATCTTAGTTGTGGTATTTATGAGTTAGACCTTAGCTCAAGTTCTCTAATAGGACATCTACCTAAGGACTTGTTAAATCTTCGAGAACTAGAATTCCTGAACATGGAAGACAATAACTTTGATGGACCCATTCCAGATTGGTTAGGTCATTTCAAACATTTAGAAACTCTTATTCTTGGAGTAAACAAATTTTCAGGATCTATTCCCACAAATTTGGGAAATCTATCAACCTTGATTACCTTGGTTGTTGGCTCAAATCCATTGACAGGAGTTGTGACTGAAAGAAATTTTGCCAAATTGTCAAAGTTAAAGGAACTGGGCATATACTCATATGTCGGGTTAACCTTTGATTTTGACTCGGATTGGATTCCACCTTTTCAACTTGAGGAATTAGTACTTGGGTTTTCAAATCCCAACCTTCCTGCGTGGTTCTATACACAGCGATCACTTGAAAGATTAACTATATGGGATTCATCATTTGAGGCTCCAGACAAATTTTGGAATTGGGTATCATCAGTGATTGAACTCGACTTAGAAGGCAATTTGATAGACGGAGACATGTCAAATGTGTTGTTGAACTCTACAGTCATTGACATATCATCAAATGGTTTGAAAGGTTGCTTGCCTCAATTATCACCAAATGTGGTTTTTGTCTCATTATCAAATAATTCATTATCAGGAGAATTGTCTCCCCTCTTATGTGGTCATAATGTGTCGAATGGGAAAAACAATTTGTTGTATTTGGACATATCATTGAATAATCTATCTGGAGGACTTACGAATTGTTGGAAGAATTGGAAATCTTTGGTTGCTGTTCACTTGGGAAGCAATAATCTATCAGGAAAGATACCTCCATCACTGGGCTTCTTATCTAATCTCACCTCACTCCATTTGCATGAGAATAAACTACATGGTCAGATTCCTCTCTCATTGCAAAATTGTCGCTCTCTGTTGGTCTTTAATGTTCGCAATAACCAATTAGCAGGAAACATACCATATTGGATATCTGAAGGTGTATTGGCTTTCCAATTAAGGTCCAATCATTTTAGTGGTAAAATCTCACCACAAATATGTGAAATGTCTTCTCTCATTGTGTTGGATATTGCACAAAACACAATCTCCGGTGATATACCCAGTTGCTTTGGTAATATCAAAACCCTACTTTTCAACAATGTTTCACGTAACAAGCTTTCTTTTAAGTTTCCTTCATCAAGTCCTGGTCGTTACTACTTCAACGATGACAGTCTAGAATTGGTTACTAAAGGTCAAATATTAGAATATGAAAAAAACCTACATTTTATGACCTTAATTGATATGTCAAGTAACAATTTGTCCGGAACAATACCTCCACAGATGTTTAGTCTCATTGGATTGCATTCCTTGAATTTATCCAACAATAAGTTAGCAGGAGAAATACCAAATGAGATTGGAAATATGAAAAACTTGGAATCCCTCGATTTTTCAACAAACCAACTTGGGGGAGAAATTCCTCAGAGCTTATCCACATTGTCCTTTTTGAGTTACTTGAACCTGTCATTCAATGATTTAACAGGCAAAATACCATCAGGCACACAACTTCAGGGATTCAGTGCACTTAGTTACATGGGCAATCATGATCTTTGTGGACCCCCACTTACCAAAATCTGCTTTCAGGATGATAATAACACACAGCTTTTAGACAAAGACGAAAATCAATCTGAATTTTTGCCATGGTTTTATATCGGAATGGAATCCGGATTTGTCACAGGCTTTTTGGGAGTTTGTTGTGTTATTTTCTTAAACAAAAAGTTCAGGTCGTGGTGGTCGTCAACATGAATCCCTTTCATTAAATTCAAAGAAATTGCACAATAATACAGGTCAGTAAAAAAAATTTATACAAATTTTATTTGAATTTATCTTTAATAATAGTTTGTTCTTCACCATTACTAAACTATACTTAAGTTCTTCAATTATTTTTTAATTATTGATTATTCTTTATTTATTTTTAAATTATAGTAATATTTATATCTAACTTATTTGTAAACATATATTAATAAAAGTGAATTGAGTTTAGAATGAAAACCATATATTAGTTTTCTCAACTCACATATGTCATAGCGGTATCTTAACTTTTAAGGGTTTTTTTTTGGTAAATTCTATTATCTTTTAAGTGGTTAAACTAGAGTGAGTGAGTAAATCAATTTTCTTTATTTTAGTTCAATTTATTTTCTTATCAAAATTGGGTCGATGAAAAACAATGGTTTTAAAAGTGAAAATATATTAGAATAATGGAAAGAAGAAATATGAATTTTAGATGTTTTATGGTGTATTAAAAATTTTAAGTTGCTAACTTATATGATAATGATAATGAAGCCTTTCCTATTAATTTAGTTATTCTTATAAAATTCTTTCATTATTATATCGTAGGTATTTTTCATTCATCAAAAAGGAAAGGAGTCATGAAGCTTAGGAGAAGAGAACATGGTGGTGTAATTCTTACAAGCAATGTCAGCAGTGATGAACTTAATATTTAAATTTGGTTATTATTAATAGTTGCTGTATTTTGTTTTCTCTTTAAGTTACAGTGATGCTTTTCAACTTTATTCTTTGTTTTCGTTTGTTATGGGTTATGCAAAACTGTTATATATATAAGGGTGTTGGTCTTTGTAGCATTTAAGTGAAAGTATATGTTGTATGTTTTATATGAAAAAGTGGATCTTTCCGTATTAGCTTTTCTTAATATCAAAGCACTAAATATAGGTGGCAGTTTCAATAATTTTTTTTAAAAGTTAATAATGTGATGATCATTCACGAAATACATTATTTGATGAAACAATGTTTGAATTTCCTTGTAAATTTGAATATTTGAATTTCACCTAAGAATTTCGTTGTAAATTTGAATGTTTAGTAGACACAGTTCCGTTGTTTATGGCATTGCGACTTTTACGTTGCAAGTCGGACTTATTCTATCGATTATGCAAGATAAAAAAAAAATGTGGATAAAATATTGTTTGGCAAAGAATTAAATGAATAAGTTGAGGCAATATTCCATTGGACATCCATTAATGCAATAACATCACTTTTTAGACAACAGATAGTTGCATATCCATCCAAATTGGCTTCCTGCAGCTATGGAAGAAATAACAAACACTTTTCGGAGAGGTCAAAGAGGACAGATGGAAAATTTCCCGCCGGTGAACTTCATATTATCCATTAATCCATATATGGTTTTTTCATATTATACCACTTTAACAAATTCATATGTGTATCTGGTTCT
This sequence comes from Vigna umbellata, assembly GCF_029865625.1. NCBI lineage: Eukaryota > Viridiplantae > Streptophyta > Magnoliopsida > Fabales > Fabaceae > Vigna > Vigna umbellata. The sequence continues at coordinate 20,419,209 of NC_142165.1, read as the reverse complement.
CATCATTGTTGAGACGATAAAACAAAACTCCTAACGGTTTTAACTGTTTGTTGTTACAGTTAAATGCTTCTTCTACTATTGTTATATACATTGCATTGTACTTTCATTTTTCTCTCTGTTATTCTTTACTGCATAAATCAGTAGATTACTGTCAAGAGACAACAGTGATATCCAGAGCTGAAGGTTGCGAAAGCTGGTGAAATTCAGTGACGTCAAAGAACTCGATTCAAGAAGAAAAGGAGGTGTCATCGCCAGATTAATTCATAGCAATCTCCCAATATTTGATGACAAAGATTATGTTGATTGGTGCATAAAAATGGAAGCTATCCTTGGGTTTCAAGAAGTAGACGAGGTGGTGAAGAAAGGACTCCAATAACCTTTGAAAGGTAACACAGAAGAAGTGAAGAAGTTGTACAAAGAAAACAGACGACTTGATTGCAAGGCAAGGATGTTACTGCATCAATGTATTTCTGTCACAATCTTTCAGAAGGTATCGAAAGCTACCATGGCCAAAGAAGTCTGGGATATTCTGCAGGATGGTTATTGAAACTTTGGCAAAGTGAAAAAGATTCGTTTGCAGTCTCTACAGCGGCAATATGAGCTTCTCTGCATGGGGGAGCAAGAAACGATGGTGGAGTATATTGGCAGAATTCAAGTTGTGGTTAATGCTATGAGAGCATGTGATAAGGTTGTGAAGGACAAAAAGATTGTCGAGAAAATACTTCGAACCTTGACACCACAATACGATCACATTGTGGTTGCTATAGAAGAATGCAAGGATCTTGAGGTAATGAAAGTAGAAGAGTTACAGAATTCCCTTGAAGCACATGAACAAAGGTTGATCGAAAGAAAGAATGCTAAAAATAGTGTGACGCCAAGTACAAATCAGGCGTTGCAAGCTAGAAATAACCAAACTTTCAAAGGTCATGGGAGAGGAAGAGGGAGATCACGTGGTGGACGCAATGGCAGTAGAAGCACAAAATCATCTGATCAAAACAGTGAAGACAATGGAGGTGAGCAGAAGAATGGAACCAGTCGAGGGGGTAGACATTCTAGGGGTAGAAGCAGAAAAGGCTATGATAAAAGAAACATTCCATGTTTCACGTGCAGTAAATATGGTCACTATTCTTCGAAATGTTGGCACAATGAAGATGCAAAGAGAAACAAGAATGGTGAAGCAGCAAATCTTGCACAAGAAACAGGCGATTCTGAATCTGATCATGTTCTTCTGATGAGCACAACCGAATGGTTTTCTTCTAATTGATTGGGCATCGATGAAGACGATGGGTTGTTGTTTAAAGACCGAACGGATGAAGACGATCGGTTGTTGTCTAAAAACCGAACGGATGAAGACAATGGGTTGTCATCTAAAGAACGAACGAGAGTTGACGATCGGGTGTCGTCTTAAGACCGAACAGATGCGTTGAATAGGTGTGACTGTATTGCAGAACACGTGTTGTAATCGAGAGCAGCACGACATGCAGATGTGTGTAGTAGTTGCACCGACCACACATCACACTCAAAGGAGGTGAGTCATGCAGCGAATGTTACAGAAGTTGAAAGTGTGATGCTGTCAAGCGAACACAATCATGCTGAGGATGATTCGTGTTGGTACTTAGATACTGGATGTTCTAACCACATGACCGAAAGAAGAGAGTGGCTAGTAAATCTTGATCCAAGAAAGAAGAGCAGTGTGAGATTCGCAGATGACAGCACAGTGACAACAGAAGGAGTTGGTATAGTACTGATCACGTGCAAGAACGGTGGAGTTGTATACATGGACGACATGTTGTATGTCCTAATGATGAAGAGTAATCTGTTAAGCCTTGGACAACTCCTGGAGAAAGGCTACACCATGTCAATGCATCGAAATATCATAGAAGTGTTTGATAAGAACCAACAACTTGTGATCAAGGCTCCGCTAGCCAAAAATAGGACCTTCAAGGTGAATCTGAACGCAACAACAATACAATGCTTATCTTCGTTGAATTTTGAAGAGGAAAGCTGGGTATGGCATTATAGATTTGGACATTTGAATTTCAAAAGTTTGAGCTTATTAAACAGCAAAGAGTTGATAAAAGGTGTGCCTTTGATAAACACTCCTAAGAAGATTTGTGAAGGATGTGCTATGGGAAAACAGGCAAGAATGAAGTTCAAGAAGTCTGCACCTAAACGAGTGAAGCAGCCACCTGAATTTGAGAAGAAAGGTGAGGAACGGAAAGTATATAAGCTGAACAAAACCTTGTACGGGCTCAAATAGGCACCTCGAGCCTGGAATACCCATATCAACTCCTGGCTCATTAAACTTGGATTCCAAAAGTGCACGGTTGAGTTTGGAGTCTATGTGAAACAAGTTGAACAACAGGGTGTCTTATTGGTCTGTTTGTATGTTGACGATTTACTTGTAACAGGAAGCTCAACAGTAGCAATTGAAGAATTTAAGATGAAAATGAAAGAAGATTTCGAAATGACTGATCTCAGGAGTCTGGGTTATTTTCTTGGGTTAGAACTTTTGCGAACCTCTAATGGTATGTTTGTGCATCAAAGAAGATATATTAATGAAGTCTTGAAGATATTTGGCATGGAAGGCTGCAACAACGTGAATATACTAGTGATGACAAATACTAAATTGTCTATCCAAGAAGATGACAGGAAGGTTGATGTTACACTGTTAAAACAAATTGTAGGATCACTCAGGTATGTTTGTAATAGTAGACCTGATATCAGTTATGGTGTTGGGCTGGTAAGTAGATTCATGAGCAATCCCACACAGTCTCATCTTTCTACTGCTAAACACATATTGTGTTATCTAAAAGGAACAACAAATTTTGGTCTCTACTTTCCCAAGAAGACTGACAGTATAAAAGGGGTGTTAAGAGCTTGGAGTGATTCGGATTGGTGTGGAGATCAGATGGATAGAAAGAGCACATATGGCTACTTGTTTAGATATATGAGAGCATCAGTTTCCTGGTGTTCAAAGAAGCAGGACGTTGTAGCACTCTCATCTTGTGAAGCCGAGTATATAGCTTCAGCTGAGACTGCATGCCAGTGTGCTTGGTTAGAGACAATTCTAGACGAGTTGAAGATTGAATGTTGCAAGTCAATACAACTATTGATAGATAACAGATCAACCATCAACTTATCTAGGAATCCCGTTTCACATGGCAGGAGCAAACATATAGAGACCAAGTTCCATTATCTAAGAGAACAAGTTGGCAAAGGAAGACTGGAACTTGTGTATTGTCCCACAGGAGAACAAATCACAGACATCACTAAATCTCTAAGGAAAAACAGATTTGAAAAGCTGAGAAATTATCTTGGAGTTAAATCTATAAAGAGTTTAGTTTTAGAGGGGTGTGTTGAGACTGTAAAACAAAACTCCTAACGGTTTTAACTGTTTGTTGTTACAGTTAAATGCTTCTTCTACTGTTGTTATATACATTGCATTGTACTTTCATTTTTTGGTTAATGAGAAATAACTACACTTGTTTCTCTCCCTCTTTGTTATTATTTACTTCTTCTGCATAATTCAGTAGATTACTGTCAAGAGACAACAATCATAAGCATTATTGGATTGGACCAAACAACAAAAGCAAGAAGGCAATTATTCTCACAAATCGATAGAGTAAAATCTATGCAGTAATTGGATCGGTCACAACTATTTTCTACATCAAAAGGAAACAGAGTGTTTCGTATTGAGCTTTTTCATTTGTTGCAATCACTAGTATAAAAATGAACTTTTAACGTGTCTGATAGGCTTTAATTTTGATGAAAACAAAGCATAAAAATGCATAGTATCATTTTTGTAATTTTTGTAAATTTATAGGTCTCGTTATGAAAAAATCAAGATCATATGACCCCTTTTGGCATCATTTAACAAACAACCAAAACATAAAAGGTGGACCACATCTGCACAAATTTAAAATTTTCACATTAATACATATTGATCAGGACCTATGGCCTTGATTATTCTCATAATCGATGTCACAGGATCCTGACATTCCTCAATGCAAAGAGATTATATCAGACTTTTCAATTTGCGAACAAGTTTATGTTCTCATAACAGATGTCAGGGTCTTGACATTCCCCATACAAAAAGATTATGTCAGGCTTTTTAGATTCTAAACCGGTCTATGGTATTGGTTCTTTACCATAAAGTCTTGACTTTACACCCAATAGAAGGAACTTTCAGATTGTTCGTATTCTGAAAGGACGTCATGGCCTCAGTTGTTTTGAGAATTGGTGCCATATACCTCTTTTGCTTCAATTTTACAAATAGGATTCTTGTTCAAGTTTATGGGAGCACCAATCTTTTGATAGAGCAAAAAGCAACAAGTTGTGGTATTATTTATAAGTGAGGCAAAATATATAGCTAACTCTTCTGCTGCATGCCAAACTGTGTGGCTTGATTCCATCCTGACAACAATGAAATTGAAATTAAAAGACTCATCTAAGTGTTTGTTGATAATAAATCAGCAATAAATTTTATTAATAATCTCTTGTCACATGGGAAGAATAAATACATAGAAACCATATTTCATTTTCCAATAAAGCAAGTTAACAATGGAAAGGACAAATTTGAAAGTCAAAGAACTGGGTTAGACAACTCTTTCTCAGTTGTAAATGTAAAACCATATACACAAAAACATTGTTTCTTTATATGTGTGTATTCTCTTGTTTTTCTCTTCCAAACCAACAATAAGAAATTAATACAAAAGAAAGGAATCAGAGTAAAAATGCATGAGAGCTCTTCAATTGAAGAGCAATGATATCATTTTAAACCCATGTGACTTCATGCAATCTTAGACAACATACTCTAAGGTGAGGAATAAATATGATTTTGGAAGAAGAAGAAGGCAAGGAGAGATAAGTGAAAAATGTATTTCATATAACAGAAGAATGATACAACTTGATTGTTTTAATAAAGGGCAAAACCAATGTTTTATATAGAAATAAAACAGAAGAAACGTGCATGAAAAAAAAATATAAACATGCAGTCGCGCTCAGCGGATGAACGGCAACACTGGGTGAAATCAGCTCAACGAGGAATTTTCTAAATTCTGAGAATACACACACGAAATTTAACCTTTCTTTATAAATAATTTTTTTAATTATGTGAGGGTTAAAACCTATTGCTTCGTTAGTTACATACATATAAACATGTTTAAATGTGTAAGTATTGTTTTGTAATAATCTTTTTATTTATAACACGTTAAAAATGTTTGCAACTTTAGTTTTACTAATGGAAAAATGAAATTGAATAAAATTTAAAAGATAAAAAAATTAAATTTGTTTTTTTAAATATAAATAAAAGATCAAAATAAATCAAAAACAAAAGAAAAATATATTTTATTTTTTCTTACATTATCGTGTCTAGATATTTGAATTTGTTTTGGGTCCTATAGTATAGATTGAAACAGTGCGTATTTCCAAAAGAACGATGACCATTTGAATCTCAATTCAGCACTGCAGCGTGAAGCCAAAATGGAGCATCAATACCACCAAGCAACAGATGGGCTTTTGAACCTTTTCACAAAGGCCAATCACGATCTCTCTACAGTTCACCATCGCCTCGAAAAGGAGTTTCTGCAGGTTTACCCTGACAATGTAAGCACAACGACCCATCTCTGTTTTCACAGTTTTCTGTGTACCCTCATTCACATTTCTTCGATTCCTTGCTAAATCCAATCATGGGCACCTCCAAGTTGGTACCTTTATGCTTAAAACTGAATTGGGTTTTGCAGGCTAACCCCATGAAGCTGGTTTCTAGAATCAAGAAGCTTCAGGATGATATAGCAACCTTGAAGGGGCAGTGCCATGAGCTTCTGGCTGCTAAGCAGGTACTTTATTGTTAAATTATTCTTCATTGTTATGCCTTCTGTTGGGTTCTATGGATTTGAATTGCTGCAAGGTATATTTGATTGGTATTGATACCTAAAGTTTTAGATTAAGAACGATGTTGCAGTTGCGGTGACTCCAAAAATCTTGACATGTGGCTAAAATTGCGGCTGCATACTTTTTTGTTGAAACCATTGTTGTACCTATGTATGCTTATAAAGATGAACAACACCTGTGTTTTGAATTTGATGTTGGTTGTTCACTTGTGCAGGATTTGATTGATCAGGCTCAGAGAATTCTGGTGGAGAACAGGAATTTGGTGCAGCGAATGCAACCATCCATGGGCATCTTCTCCACTGGTGAAGATGATGCTGCATTCACTAACTTCAAACAGGTATTGTGAATGTGTTTGTCTTTTTGTTTTAATTGGTTTTTTAAGTTGGTCCCTCAATTTAAATGAATAAACCAATGAAATTATGCGTGAGAGAGTGAGGAAATTGGCGTGTATCTTTTTTAATTGATTTTTGAAGTTAGTCTGTCAACTTCTTTGTGCAAACGGTTAAATATATTGCGACTTATGTTAATTAGGGATACGTGTCCTTATGTTAATTATATTATTTTTATATATTCATTTGTATTTTGGCTTAGCCAACATTCTCTTTATTATAAATATATTACCCTATGTGTATTTTCTACATAAGGGAGATGAGTCTTATATCTAGTTTTTTACTATATTCAACATGATATCTAGAGCTTAGGGTTTATTGGCATTTTTTTTCGTCGCCTCTGCCATTGCAACCGTCGCCGCTAGTTGCCGTCGGTATTGTTGGAGTATCAGTTCAGACCGACAACTAGATGGTTTTGATCATCTCGACCAGGTGACCTCCACACTGCAAGAATTGTTGTCATCGGAGCAGCCACGCGCCCTCATGTGCTGTTCAAAGTTCCGCCTTTGTCTGTTTTGCCACTGAGCATGGTTGTGTGTCGTGACCCCGCTTTACAGCCACCACCTGTGCCGAGATTGCCTCTTCATATCCGGCCTCGTTGATTTGATTAGACCTCTTTGGTGTTTAGGTTTTTTCTCTTTCTTCCTCCATGGCGTCTTCCTTTGCCTCTTCTTCCGATTTCCCTTTTGCCACCAGTATGTCTAACATGTCAGTTTTTACTAACTATGTCAATGTGCACTTGTCAATTGATAAGTTAGATGATACTAATTATGTGACTTGGACATTGAACATTGAACATTGAACATTGAACATTAAACTTTGGCTTGATAGTTAGGGGTATCTTGATCATCTTACTCAAAAAAGTGATTGATATTGATCTTGGTGACTTGATATCTTGGAAGAGCAAGAAACAAAGTGTTATGGCAAGATCTAGTGCAGAAACAGAATATAGAGCTATGACCTCGGTTACTTGTGAACTTGTTTGGCATAAGCAATTGCTTAGAGAGTTACAATTGGGAGATGTCCCTCAAATGACACTTATATATGACAATCAGGTTGCTCTTCATATCAGTTCTAATCTTGTCTTTCACGAAAGGACCAAACACATTGAGAATGACTGTTGTTGAATATAGTGAAAAACTATATTTGGATTAATCTCCCTTGTGTAAAATACACACACAGGGTTCTCTATTTATAATAGAAGAAATATGGACTAAGCCCAAAATACAAATGAGAAATAATAACAAACTAACTAAAAGATAAAAGATATAATATATCTAACACTCCCCCTCAAACTGGAGCATACAAATTGTATGAACTAAGCTTGGAATAGATGAACTCAGTGTTGAACTAGATGATTTGTCTTCAAGAGAGGAAAACATAGATGGACTAACAACAGCTTGTGAAACTTCAACTTAAAAAGTGGATGAAGGAGAGCAGTGGTGGACAATGACAAGCTGCAAGGACTGATTCCCAATCAATGATGGATGAGTGACGGGATCAACAGTAATAGCTGAAAGCTAAGAGCTACAAAACTGCAGGGACTACACTAAATCCTCATCAATGATGGATGGGTGACGGGATCAACAGTAGTAGCTGAAATCTACAAAACTGCAGGGACTACACCCATATTTATGTGACTTGCAGTGTCTTGGAAACGTACTCCCCCTTAGTGTGAAGGTGGAAATGTGAAAGATCACAGTTGTTGAACCAACAAAACAAAATATTAAGCTACAATGCTGAAACAAAGGCATCAAAGATCCAAAGACATGTTGGAGGTCCAAAATTCTTTGCTGGACAACTCCCAAGTGGTGATACTTAACAGTGTATCACAAGAAGATCGGGCCAAACTCTAGCCCAAGAAGAACTGACGCAGTTGCGTCAGAGGCGGTAACGACTGCATGGCGGTTGACTACTATAAAACTGTAGGGACTAAATTGCCATCACTGTTTGATGGGACCTGTAGTGGTTGGAAGCGACAAAACTACAGGGACTGTCATCACTAACTAATGAGGTGATGGGGCCTACAGTGGTTGGGAGCATACAACGGCAAACGGCGCGGACAGCGGCAAACGGCGCGGACAGCGGCAAACGGCGCGGACAGCGGCAAACGGCGCGGACAGCGGCAAACTGCGCGGACAGCGACAAACGGCGCGGACAGCGACAAACGGTGCGGACACCGGCAAACGGCGAGGACATCAAAGGGACTTAGGGATCCAAAAACGTGAGGGAGAAAACCCTAGGTATGAGCCCAAGCCAACAAAACGGAGAAACAGGAACCAAAACACACTCAAGAAGCTCCGGCGAGACGATCTGCAGTGATGCGGTGAAACTCCGACACCGGGAAGGCGACGGGTGCAGAACACGCGGCCGAGACTGGCCGAGAAGAAGCGGCGCGTGACAACTGGTGCGGAGGCTTCGGAGAACGGGACCACTAGGGTTGGGTTGCGCTTCTCAAGGCGCACCTAACCCTTGACTTCGCCGGAGCAAACGACGTTCGGCGGCGCGTGACTGAGAAGTGGCTCTCGAAACTGGCGTGGTTGGCCGTCGCTCGAAGAGACGGTCCAGATCCGCAGGTCACCCATCGAAACTGTGACGGTGGCCGGCGGTGGCGACGGCGATGACAACGGCGGCGACGGTGGCCGGCGGTGGCGACGGCAATGACAGCGGCGGCGACGGTGGCCGACCGCGGACAGAGGTTGGCGGCGGACAGTTGCTGGCGATGGTCGACGACAGAGGCGACTGGCTGCACTGGTGCTGACTGTGGCACAGATTTAAGAAGAAGAGAATGGACTGTCCACTGAAATTTTAGGGGTTGCCGGCTAAAATTTTAGGGGTTGCCGGCTAAAATTTTAGGGGCTGCCGGCGGCCATGACGGCCGGCCGCCGGCAGAGAGGAGAGACCCCGGAAGAATATCAGAGAACCTACTCTGATACCATGTTGAATATAGTGAAAAACTATATTTGGATTAATCTCCCTTGTGTAAAATACACACACAGGGTTCTCTATTTATAATAGAAGAAATATGGTCTAAGCTCAAAATACAAATGAGAAATAATAACAAACTAACTAAAAGATAAAAGATATAATATATCTAACAACTGCCATTTCATTTGAGAGAAGATTGTATCTAGAGACTTAAAGACCAAGTTTGTAAACTCAAATGATCAATTAACTTACATTTTCACTAAGTCGAGGACTGAGAATTGATTATATTTGTAACAAGCTTGGCATATATGATTTATATACACCAGCTTGAGGGAGAGTGTTAGATATATTTCGTTTTATGTTAATTAGGGAAACATGTCCCTATGTTAAATATGTTATTTGTATGTATTTATTTGTATTTGGGCTTAGCCCACATTCTCTTTGTTATAAATACATTACCTTATGTATATTTTCTACACAACGAAAATTAACCCTATACCTAGTTTTTCACTATATTCAACACAGACAAATTAATGAAAATGTGAGTGACTGTGTATCATTTCCTTTTTACTTTTTTAAAGTTAACACCTCAGTGTCTTTAAACAAGTAATGAAATTTCCTATATTGGATGTGCATTTTTCTCATGAATTACTGAGAAGTGCATAATGGTTCATTTAGACTCTCAAGGAGTTTTAGTTCAAAGGATAGAGTATCTGTGCTAGCTCTTGATTTCATAAGGGAATAAAAATATATAGTTCAAAACAGAAAATGTAGTATCTTCCATTTGAAGGTATCAAAATGGGGCATGATGGTAATTTGTGAGGTATATCTTTGCTATTATCAATGGTTGCCTATTTTCCAAATGGTGTTTCTAGTGTTTACACCGTTTGCCAGCAAGCAACCAAGATAAATCAAATTAGGGGCTTTGCTTTTAATTTTACCCAAGCAAAATTGGGTAGATTTCATGTTGCTTTGCCTACATAACCAAGTTTATTTTTGGTTGAGTTGGTGGAACGTGTGAACGTAGAAAAGGGAGGATAGAGGAAAACTATACATTCTCATTCTGTTTACGTTTTCTTGCATTTCTGTCATACCATCCCGGTGTACAGTATTTTCTTCCCAAATTTTGTATGTCATCACTTTTCACCCGGTCAGTCAAACCGAAACTAAGTGCATTTGCTATGGTATTTTACACAATTTTAACTGATTTTGCAGGTAATTCAAGAATGGACAGCTCAAGTAAGATCCAAAGCAGGTTCGGAGTTGGAGGGATTTATTATCTTGAGAGTTTTCCATACATTAAATTTAACCTTATTTAATGGATATTTGTGTCATTGTTCTTGTAGTGACAAAATTTACCCGATGCCAATGTATTGGTTTGAATTAAATATATATTTTACTCAATATCTTTTAGTCTTTGAACTATTGAAAGAGGATACTATGTTGTGGTCTGGATCAGTTCCACTATCTTAGAAGCGGGGATTGATGTGGCGAGGAAAGGGGAATGGAGTTGAATAGACATCAAATGTGAGGAGTGCAATGACTAAAAAAGGGGAAAATGAGCTTGGGTTAGAGTGTATTGTTGAGTCTCCAACTACCACTTCAGGCTCAAGGTTGTGAGACAGTTGTTTTTGAGCCTTGGAAGGGACAGCTTGGGCTTGTTGTAGTGGGGCAACTGCATATAGCGCTAGAGGTAGAGTGTGGGATTGAAGAAGAATATGGAATATTATTCTCAATGAACACAATTGTCATGAGCTAGTTCTTGCAGAAACTTAAGCTGTTACCTATTAACTGAAGTTTATGATTGGTTTTATACCTAAAATTTTGTCACATGCATGAGCCCTTTAGACTTGAAGCATGGATAATGCTCAAACTCACTGTCTGTCGTGCCAAAAATTCAACTTTAATATTTAGAAAAACGGGTAATGTGTCAAGAACTAATTCTCCCAAAAGCTTAACCTATTAGGTGAAGGGTTTTTATTATTTATATATCTAATAATAATGAACAAGCACAGAAGTTATATCTTCTTAAGAGTCCAGTTCGAGATCCCGCAAACCTCAATACAATGCCATTCCTTTCCTGATCTATACACCGGAGTCATGGAGCTAGTTATGTAATTATATATATGAGTGACCTTTTTATATTGCCAAAAGCTCCTATTTGTACCATCTGTACAAATATTATCATAGTTGAGATGTTAAGACAGTTATTGCTGTTGTCATCTCACTTCTACTGACTCATTTTGTTGCACTCGTTTTAATGCCTCAACGTGAAAAAGTCACATTCCCACAAATGATGCAGCTCCTACTAATTTCTCTGGAAGTTAAGTGAAATTGTCTTAGCTCATCCCTTACAAAACTAGCTTATAAGGTAAATTTTACACTTACTATAATATGGTTATATGCAGGTAGTATGATAGGTTCAATAAATTTGACTAGAATAGGCTCTAATATTATATTAGAAAGTGAGTTTTGGCTTAACTCAATCCTAGAAAATTGGCTTAAAAGGTGAGGATTGCTCCAACTTAAATATTATATTTTTGTACTATTTCTAGTCAACATGGAACTTTGGTTTTTCCCAAGAATTTGTTTCATTTAATTAACGAGTTTCCTTGATAAAATGCCACCTACACCTCAAGTTTGATGTTAGGAATCAGAAAAACCCCACATTCAAAAGGGGCTTTGATAGGATATAATGTGATAGGATATAATGGGTGCAGGATAGAAGGAAACAATTTAGGAATTAGTTGTTAGTTGGTTAGTTGGTTGGGGGGCCTTTATAAGAAGACAGGGAGGTCTTGTGTCAGGGGAGTTTCTGATATTAGTGTATAGATAGGAGGGTGTTCCTGTGGAGGGAGAGTGCTCCCTTGAGAGTTGGATGTTGTACATTTGTATTCTGGTTCATCTGAGTAATAGATAGACTTTTTCTCTAGTATTCTCTCTGTGTACTGTTTTAGTGATAGATAGATTTCTTGACCAAAGAAGTCTACAAATCGGTTTGACCTGCCAGATCCAGAAAAGGGAAAAGAATGGAAGGAAGAATCAACACAGTAGAAAGGGCGTTAGAAGAACTAAAAGAGGGTCATCAAGAACTGAAGGAGATGTTCAAATATTTTATGAAAAACTCCAAGAATTTAGACAAGAATTTGGAGGGCAGTCAAGGGTCGGTGAATGGGGAAAGAAGGGGAAGGAAGGACGAGGTTAAGGAGGTGATGGAAGAAAGGGTAAATACTTTGGAGAAAGGGGCCAGCAAACAAGGAAGACCCATAACAGAAAAAAAAAAAAAGCCAGTGTGCAAGAAAAAAAAAAAGAAATCGTCCAAGAAAAGAAAGACATGCTGCAGGAACGCATAAATCATGGAAGGGGCTCAAAAGGAAGTGAGAAATCTGTCATGAAAGAAATGAAAGAGGGAAAAACGGGATTGACTGCTGAGAAAGTTGCAAAAGTTGTTGTTTTTAGTGGAGATAGTGTGGTAGGTTGTGGTGTGTATGTCAAAACAATGAAGAAGGGGGAAGAATTGTTGAAGCCTGGGGTTAAATCAGTGGTGTCAAGGAGTGACCCAGCTGTGGTCTGGGTGTCCATGGGTGCATCTACTAGGGCTGTTATAGATCCATATCTTGAAATTACTGATGTTATAACACCTACAGATCTAGCTTCTAACAATGGCCACAAAGGAATTTCCAGGTTTCTTACAAAATCTTTATTAACTAGCCATCTTGTATTACTCACAATGGTGGAAGGTAAAGATGGTAGGAAATAAACTTCAAGAATGGAAGCAGTGCAAACAGTTTCAGAGCGAATTGCGATACTTATGCTTTACAATGTAAGAGGTCACCAGGTCAGAAAGCAGTATAGAACAGTCATATGGTCCATGGGAATCTTGGAAAAGAAGTAGTTCTTATTAATGGAATAGAAGGAGTCAATAATTCTCTCATCTCGACCACCACCTAAGCCTCCATACTTCAATTGGAGGGCAGTAGCCAGTGGGTTCCCTTCATATGATAACACATTGATGAAGAAGAGCCATGAGATCAAGCTTCACGGTTCCAACCTTGAGAACAAGGTTGTTCTGTAGTGGGGTGTAATGATAGGATATAATGTGATAGGATATAATGGGTGCAGGACAGAAGGAAACAATTTAGGAATTAGTAGTTTAGGAATTAGTTGTTAGTTGGTTAGTTGGTTGGGGTGCCTTTATAAGAAGAAAGGAAGGTATTATGTCAGGGGAGCTTTTGATATTAGTGTGTAGACACGTGGGTGTTCCTGCAGAGGGAGAGTGCTCCCCTGAGAGTTGGATGTTGTACATTTGTATTCTGGTTCATCAAAGTAATAAACAAACTTTTTGTCCAGTATTCTGTGTGTACTGTTTTGAGTGATACATAGATTTCTTGACCAAAGAAGTCTATCAGGCTTCCTCTTGTGGCATACTTCTGTCCAATCCCTCCTGCATCTGCCTTAGGTCAGTTGTTACTTGTGGGATCATTTGTGTAGAGAGGGCTCTTCTGGTAGAGACCTGTTGTAATTTGAGATAATATCTTTAGAATCTTCCTAATTAGAGGAAATAGATATATAATCATTTATTTTATTTTACATTCCTAGTTTTCCCATTCCCCTTTTTAGGAGAATTAGATTATTACAAATAGAGAGTATCAGAATGTATTTTTTATGATTGAGAATAATAAATTAGTCTTATTTTCAACTTGATATCATCCGCTTCCGTTGTCTTTGTTGTCTACTGGTGGCCCCCTAAAAGTCTCTTCTTTAACATATGTTTTTAATGGGCTCCAATTGCCCTAGTCAAGTTCTACCTTAGAATTCTGGCCTTTTTTCCAGTATTACCAAATAGAGAGTTCTTGTTTCTTTTCTTCTCCCTGACTTCATATCTCTCTTGGCACATATCAGTCAACCACGCGCCAGGGCTCACCAAAAGTAAGTTTCTTTGGATGAGTTTCGCCCTCTTTTTGGGTTGCTGAGGAAGCTTGCACCCCTTCATAGCCAGAAAATCTTCCTCTTTCTCCTTGGTTGAAAGAGTGATGTAAAGCTTCGGCCACACTAGGGCTCCCGTTGTTACTGTCGCCGGCGACTTTTCCGCTCTCCTAAGCCGAACCCCTCGTGTAGTACCGGTCCTCCTTCTCTGGCGACGCTGATTTCCTGGTCTCGTCGACCAACGACCGGATCTCTCCGCTGTGCACTGCTGCTCTCCGCCGTCGACCATCGTCTGTCGTCGACCACCGTTTCACTTTCGTCCGTTGACCAGCGGATCTGGACCGCCTTGAGCGACGGCCAACCCCGCCGGAGTCAGGACCAGACTTCGCTCAACGCACCTCCACGCGTCGCCTTTCTTCAGCTAGTCTCAGGTGCGTGTTTGTCACGCGCCGCCTTCTTGGTGTCGGAATCGCAACACGCCGTTACCGGTCGTGTCGCCGGACCTCTATCTCTCTGTTCTAACCCTCCGTAGCAGCCATGGCTGCCATCTTCGTTGTCTTCACATCATCTTCGTCTTCTCAAAGCACACTTCCGCATCGCTGGACCTCCTCTCATTTATGCATTATGGTTTGGTCTTTCATCCTACCCTTTGCTGTCCTCTCCGTTGCTTTGATGTCGCTGATGCCAGTCAACCGCCGCTGCAGTCAGTCGCTGCCGCCACAGACAGGAGTTGCGCCGCTTTGCGAGCTACTGTCAATCTCTCTGCAACCTTTGACCAGTCTTTTGATCTTCAGGGGTTCCACCTCCAATCCAACTTGGAGGAGTTGGAATCCATGTACGCTCCTTCTTGGGACCAAGCGATCGCTCTTCCTTTCCTTGCTGCTCCGTTGATTCAACTTGTGAGCCATTGATGTGTCTCCACCATCTGGTTACAATTCTGTGATTCTCTCTTGCAAGTGTTCTCCTATCACAGGAAAATAGACCCGGCCGTTTCTTGTCTGCACCACTTAATTCACTTTCTTGCCGGGTTGACGTGTTCAAGGTTGGGGGATCTCATTAGACCCCGGACTCTTTGTACGCCACTGCCTCACTTCATTAGTCTTTTGATGCCATAATAAGTTCTAAGTGTTTTGCTTTCTGCCATGTGAAAGGATCTTTGCTCCGCCAATGCCTTGTTGTAACAGCTCACTGAGAGTTGTTCTATGAGACCACTCGCTGATTTGACTCGTTCGATGTTAGGGGTTTCAGATTTGTCCCCAAGTACGGATCGGTTCTCACTCGTTCTTTCACCTTCACGTCATTGACGTGTGTTCAATCGTGAGGGGAAGAAAAGTTTCAGCCGCTGTAGGGTAGTGTAGACCCTGCAGGTGTATTGTTGTTTCAGTCGCTGTAGGGTGGTAAAGTCCCTACAGGATTGTTGCTGTTAGCCGTTGCAGAAAAGTTCAGTTCCTGCAGGTTTGCAGAAAAGTTAAGTCCTTGAAGGTTTGTTGTTGTTCAGGACAGTTAAGTCCTTGAAGGTTCGTTGTTGTTAGGGCAGTTAAGTCCCTAAAGGTTCGTTGTTGTTAGGGCAGTTAAGTCCCTAAAGGTTCGTTGTTGTTAGGGCAATTAAGTCCCTAAAGGTTCATTATTGTTAGCCTTTGAATGTCTCCCATATGTTACTCATGGAAATCAAGTTCTTGAAGCTTTGTTGCTGTTTGCCACTATTGATGGCAATTTAGTCCCTGCAGTTTGTTGCGATTCACCACTACAGGCCTTCATCCATTCTTCCAGTTTGTTGCTACAAGTCATCATCCATTATTAATGGAAATCTCTCTTGTCCATTGTTGTCAGTTTCATGGTGCTAGTTCGCTCTTGTCCATTGCTGTCCAAGTTGAAGTTTCATGGTGCAAGTTCGCTTTTGTCCATTGCTATCCAAGTTGAAGTTTCATGGTGCATGGTGCAAGTTCACGGTTGTCCATTATTCTTCATATGATGTTGAGGAGTCTCTTGGGCTATAGTTGTTTGTGTGTGCAATTTGGTTTATTGACATTATCTCTGATTGGGTTTGTCTATTCCAAGCTTGGTTCATACAATCTTGTACGATCCAGCTTGAAGGGGAGCGTTGTAATTTGAGATAATATCTTTAGAATCTTCCTAATAAGAGGAAATAAATATATAATCTTTTATTTTATTTTACTTTCCTAGTTTCCCTATTTCTGTTTTTAGGAGAATTAGATTATTATAAATAGAGAGTATCATAATGTATTTTTTATGATTGAGAATAATAAATTAGTCTTATTTAGTGTTGAAAAGCCTTCTTTGAAAATCCTTTAGAAAGGAAACACTGAATACTGGATGAACCAAGTTTTCTTATTTCGACAGTGATTGCTGCTTGTACGAGCACAGTTCAGTAGAGCCAACTTTCCATCTTGTACCTCTTATCTCCTTTTGCCACAAGTCCTTTTTCCCCATTTGAGACTATTGTGGGCTTTCTCAAATGAATTTGTCAATAACCAATTAGAGAGAAAAATGGAGAAGGAAAAAAAATGAAATTAGCACTCTACAAGTTAAAATTAAATTGTTGAAAAACATATTTTAGAGAAGTTAATGTGAAAAATCATCTGTAAGTTAGTATATGCTAAAGTTAATTTTTAATTTATGAAATAAAATTTTTTTACATACTTTTTTCTTCTGTAAGGACTTAATGGGAAAATGTATCCTAGTAGACCCTTTGTCATGATTGCTTGCGTAATTTATTTAGATTATGCCTCTGCCATTGGTTATGTGCCTAGAAAATAGCCAGGTAGTGGCTGTGGTTGGAAGTCTTACGATGCCTAATTAGGTGAAGAGTACATCAATGAAGGGATGGTTTGTTTCAGAGTTATGTCCACGGTGACATTGTAGGGAAGGACTATCCAAGCATTTTGAACGACTAATACAAATCTGGTTTATCATACTGTGACATTAGATAATTACCATGCATGACACTGCAAGAATTCAGAAATAGATAATATGATCTTAGGTAATTGCTGCTAGAATTCTGGAAAAAATGAATTTCTGCGAATGTGTTGAATGCAGGGAATGAGACACATGATGCTGATTCTGGAGATATCAACAAACTGCTTTTCTCTGCTATAGTTCAAAGTAACTGATCTGCTATCACCAGGATAGTAATGTAGTATGCATCTAGCAGTTTACTTAAAATGTAAAGAAACAGAGTCAGGGTAGTGAAAGTAAATCATTAATTGAATTGCATTATTCAAGATATATATTGCATGCAAACGTTACACTAAAAGCATAAACAAGTTAAACGCTTCACGTATATTTTTGTATTTAGAGATTTAGCTTGAGCCAAGAAGCTTAATTGTAGAAGTGACAGGGTCACTAAATGTTGATTTATGCAGGTATGATGTGTTTGATTAAATTTGACTTGTGTAAGATATGTTGAGTATTTTGGACCGTCTAATTTATGATCAATTGAGTCTAATTTGTTCAATTTGATGTTATTTTGAACTAAATGTATCAATTTTGACATAATAAATGAAGAGAAAAAGGCAATCTGAGTCAATTTGATCAATTGATTTGTCCTTAGAGTGTTCTGAATTATATAGACTCGCTAAGTGAGACATTCTCTCATTGGGCAGAATTGATTTGTTTAAAATTCAGAGAGCATTGCTTGGTAGACAAGCCTTAGAATATTATATAATTTTATTGTGATAATAACTTAAGATAGTATGAAAAGGGCAAAGTTTTCAGTTTGGTTAAATGTTTGTGATAATTTGATGTGAGTGCTTTGTGACATGAGAGATTTAGACACTTGATTTTGTGAATGGTACCTAATAGATTTAAATGGATGAGAGATGAAATTATGTGTTGCATGATTTCATATATATTTTCAAGTGTATGAAGCTTTTAAAAGAATTTTAGCTTACATTTTTTGTTGTATGTGTTATTTTCAACTATAATGACGTGTGTTAGACCAGAAAGATGATGTTTTAAGAGAAAAAACTCACCATTGAATTAACGAGGTAAAATAGAGAAAAAAATTATATTGTAAGAAACAAATACTGGTAATGAATGTTTAGTATTAATATAACTAAATTTTTTGGGAATGTTTCATTTGTGCTAACTATCTATAATTATATATCATATAATTAAATGGATTATGATGTTTTAGTAAATATATTTTTGTTTTCTATTATTTTATTCATATAACTACAATCGTAAAACTATTACTTTTCTCTTAAAATTTTATTTTTTCTTTAATCTTTCATTCATTTTTCTGTTTCTCAAATAGTTACATAACCTAAATAATTTATATTCTTTAATAACACGCTACTAACTACTTACTATTTATTATTTAAGCATTATTTACTATTTTTTATTTAATATTGTTTTATTTAAGTCCAACCTCTATTTATAATTAATCTCTATAATCACCTTTTTAATTTAATTTACTTTTGTAAAAATGTATCTCTTTTTCCTTAGCAATATTGATATACAATATTTTTTATAATAGAGTTAATAATTTTTCTTCAATTTTAATTTTTTTTAACTAACCTTTAATATACTAAAGCATAAAAATATCAAAATATAAACTAATAAAAGTAACATTTAATGTTTAATCGATTAACTTGCGTCATATTGACCTTAGAACATACTCGAAACGGAAGGCATTATTTTATTTATATTTTACTTTTCTTTACAATGAATTACTTCTTTTAGTTATTTTTTAAAGACTATTTTGTTTTTCTTAGTTTTTTTAAATATTTTTTTCGTTTTCTCTGTTTTATTTTATTTAACAACTACATTATTTTAATTGACTATCGATGAAAAATGTTGTAATACATCTGAACTTATCGATAATAAACCAAAATTTAAAAATTAATTAAATATATTCATTTTTCATAATAACTAAATTTCCATCTACATATATATACTATAATTAATAGTACCTACTGCATTAGTAATTTTTTACATTGTCAATTAATCATAAATCGTTATTAATATAAATATTAACATCGTTATTATAAAATTTAACAAATTTATTATATATAATAGCTTACAATTGGACGATAATAGAATTTTATTTAAAATATCCTATGCATAAAATGCTTTTAGAAAAAAAGTAATACGAGAGAAAC
The DNA here is from genome assembly GCF_029865625.1 of Vigna umbellata. Classification (NCBI taxonomy): domain Eukaryota; kingdom Viridiplantae; phylum Streptophyta; class Magnoliopsida; order Fabales; family Fabaceae; genus Vigna; species Vigna umbellata. The sequence continues at coordinate 20,399,948 of NC_142165.1, read as the reverse complement.
TTCATAAATTATTTAAAAAAAAACTCATCTTAGCCCATATTCTGTACTATGAAATATTTTATAAATCAATTTAGATAGAAGGTAACTTTAGTTTTCTTAAAAAAATTACTTTACATATTTTCGTTAAAATATCTGTGAAAAAAGTTGATCCAAAATGTAATATGTTAGTAAGTATGTATAACCAAAAGGGACGAAAATGAAAGTCCAATGTTTTGTATAAAATCACTCGCCATTGATAGACCCGTACTACAAGTTAACAAGCTAAAAATACTATATATTGTTTACATTCTTTTTTATTTATGTTGTTTTTTAAAAATCATGTGCTAACATATAAATTCTTTACAAGTGTATAATAGAAAATTATCTTATTTACTCCCATTCTATTTTCTTCTTTATTTTTTCTTTGAATAAGAGTAAGTGCATGATATCCACATTTTGGGGGTGGTGAGTGAGAAGGTGTGAACCCATAAGCCATGGTGGAAAGTTTTGGACGGCAATGGCTTGAGGGGTCAACTATTCATGCGTATGCGTAGTGCATTACAAACACATGCCAATCTCATGTCTCTCAAAACAATGCAATAATCTATCTGAAGAAAGAGTCTTATAACCACGTGTTATAGGCTTGGACGGAAGATGTTATTTATTCATAGTGGAAAACATCAACCCAATTTTATTAATTGGAAAATCTTTCAACCATTACTAATTATACTTATTTTTTAACAAAAAAATAAGTCAAAATTGATTTAAAAATAGATAATAATTAGAAATAATTTGATTTGTTTCCAAATTGTTTTGATTTATCACATGTACATAAGTACAAAAAGGATTTGGGATAAACTTTCCTTGTTTTGAAGCTGTCATCGTCTGTTGAAGGACTAACTACTCTCACCTTACCCTTCAACCGACCACCAAGGGCACTCTATAAATCATTCTCGTACAAAGTCGCAGCAAACCTCGTACCGCGCTAACCCAAACCAAACCTTCAATCAAAAACCAACCTTTGCTCAACGCTGAAACCGTGCCTGCATTACCAAGTTCCTTCCGTTGCTTCACTCGCACGTGACGTGGCACTCCTCCATTGGCTCGTCACGTGACAAGCACCTTCCCAGTGTCCTCAACCCAATCCACATGACACAACCCACACCACACCATACAACAAAAATGACTCAAACAAAACTCCAATAATACTCTATAGTCTACGTTCTTTGCTCAATGTTTCTTCCTCTCTCAAAATTCTCAACCAATTTTGTTGTTAGCGTTAGGAACAATTGGTAACGATTACTACTGATTGGTAACAGTTTGAAGCAAGAATGAACAACGGTGTTAGGCAAGAATCCAGTGTGCTTCTCGATTTGGCATCCCACGTCAATCGCTTCGCCTTCGATCATTTTCGCACCGACACCGCTGTGCAATCCAGTTTCCTGCGCTTCAATGGCGGGGCGGGAGCCAAACGCGGCGTTTCGCTGAGGGTGGGGGCGGCTGGAGTTAGGGTCCGGAATATTTTGAGCGAGTTTAATAGAGCAGTTAGGTTTCACTGCGAGAAGATCCCGATTGGGTTCGCCTCGCTGCGAGTCGCGGAGGGCGACGGTGGTGGTGGTGGTGGCTGTGACGGGGACGGGGACGGGGATGGAAGTGGGGTTAGAGTGGATGAGTGTGGCGGGGTGGAGAATGAGGGGCTTCGCGGGAATGGCGTGGGGGGTGAGAGGCCCAAAAAAGTTTTGATTTTGATGAGTGACACTGGTGGTGGGCATCGAGCTTCCGCTGAAGCTATCAAGGCTGCTTTCTATGAAGAATTTGGAGATGATTACCAGGTTTGGTTTGGTATACTCTTTTTTTATGCAATGGGAATAGTATGAGATGTTCTTTATTAAAAGAAGTAGGGGGGAAATTGTGATGACTGTTTTTGTTTAGTTTAAGTAAAAATAATCTTCTTGAAATGACGTAGAAAGAGTTTGAGTATCACTGAGCTCATGAGTGATTTAAGGTTGTTTCCACTTATTTAGTAGTTCAGAATTTGAGTGCTGGGTATACAACTCATTCAAATACTTGAAAAAGAAGAGAACTTTGTGGCCTGTAATGATTCTACCTGGCTCGAGGAAGATTGTGCTGTGTGAAGTATACATGTGGATTTTGCACAAGAAAGAGTTTAACATGAGTTTTATGTCATTTTTATAAGCTCGAATAAGTTGTCTAGAAGCACTTCCAAACACCCTTAATTGTAAGTTAATGATGATAGCGTTAGGACCAAATTGGATATTTTGCCTTTCTAAGGTGATGAGAGGTTATAAAAAGTGCTTATGTGATTACCAGACATGTATATCAACTTGAAATGGAGGTTGTTTGCGCTTAACCACACCAGCGACCTTGTTTTTAGCTCTGCGTATTGAATTGCTTCAAATACTGGTTGAAAGAGAGCTTTATTGCTCACAGTGGTTCTACGTAACTTAAGCAAGACATCCTCCCTTGGAGGATCCCTGTGGTTTCCCACACAGAAAAAAGAGTTTGAGTTATGTCATTTGACTGAGCTCAAATATGTTGTCTAGAAGCTCTTCCAAATACCCTCTAATTGCGAGTTAATGATGATGACTTTAGGAATGGTTGCTTGTTTAAGGTGATGGGAGGTTAGAGGGGAATCACATGAAAGGATGCGTGAATGTATGTATATTTTTTGTCAGGTTTTGTGTTCTCAGTTTGGGGTTCATGGTACAGGTTTTCGTTACTGATTTGTGGGCTGATCACACACCTTGGCCGTTCAACCAACTTCCCAGGAGCTATAGCTTTTTGGTGAAGCACGGGCCATTGTGGAAGATGACTTACTATGGAACTGCCCCACGAGTTGTGCACCAGTCTAATTTTGCAGCAACTGGAACTTTCATAGCTCGGTGAGGATTTGGTTGCCTTCATGCTACAATTCCTACTCTTATTTTTTGACAAATTACTTCAATGAGTAAGAAAACCGATGCATTCATTGAATATAGTTGATAGGTATGCAAAATGATGCATATGTGCTAGTCCAGGCTCCATGCATATACTGGTATAGCATTCTCCCTGTCTTTCTAGTTGGAAGTTTTCTTTTGATCATTAAATTTATAAGTTATACAATAATAGTTTCATTATTTTTGTAGTTGTGGGAATAGATTGTGCTTGTTTTGATTCATTTATTTCTGTTTCCATATTTATTTAGGTTAAAGCATAATTTTATATTACTTGATTCTCTCAAGAAAAAGATAGTATGGTAATTTGGTAGTATTTCAGGGTGGTTCTAATTTGGTATTCATGTTCTGTAAATGTTATTCTGTAATCTGGATAGATTGACCTCTGGTTACTTACAGCTCCCAATGTTCATTAACTTTTCTGCATCTTTTGTTTCACAATATGGTTCCTTGCGCATATGCAGTATCACATTCATTAATGCCCTTTATATCTCATCTCAAATACAGTATAACATCGCATGTCATAGTTAAACCATCCATTCTCTTTTTACAGTGAGGTTGCTAAAGGTCTAATGAAATATCAGCCAGATATAATAATCAGTGTGCATCCATTGATGCAGCACGTTCCACTTCGAATTTTGAGGTCAAAGGGTCTTTTAGATAAGATTGTTTTTACTACAGTTATCACAGATTTAAGCACATGCCATCCAACGTGGTTAGTTCTATTTTTTTATTATTTCCTTTTCCAAAAATATTATCTATCTAGAATTTTATTTTGACGTCCTATTTCTTGTTTTCTTTAGGTTTCATAAGCTCGTAACTAGATGCTATTGTCCTACGACAGATGTTGCGCAAAGGGCATTGAAAGCAGGATTGCAGCAATCCCAAATAAAGATTTTTGGTCTACCTGTCCGGCCTTCCTTTGTTAAGCCTGTCCGGCCAAAGGTGTCATTCTTATAGCCATTACTTGAATTATTGGCAAGTTTACTAACAATTCTGTAATTGTGACACGGGATGATGTGTTATATATACTATTATCAAATGAATGCCTCTGAACTGTTTGAAATCCTGTGATAGGATAGTAGGAATAGTAATTTATATTGGGTTTTGAAGTCATTGAAAGTAGATAATAGCCATTTTCATGTCAACAGTGCTACACACTTTTTCTAATGATTGCCTGTAAAGTGTAAGTTTTTCCCTTGATTTTGTTTAAGCGACAGCCAAATGTGTAGTATGATAAACTAAAATTATCAGCTTTGGTGTTCTGTGTGGGTTCTCTGATTCTATTACTACAGGCTGTAGTCAAGTATTATAATTTTCAATTAGTGTACATCATAACAGCTATACTTGTAACTAATTGATGCATATATAAGAATGTATTATGTATACTTTAATTATACAAACTTGGATCTGATCTGGTTTCAATATTATTCCTTTTTCATCAAACATACAATTCAATACACTTTATTTTCAAATGGTCTCAGGTTTCAGTTAATTGCTTGTTGAAGTGTGGATGTTTTAAATTTGGGCTAGTAAAAATGATTTATGAGGTTAAGGCTAATATTTGGACAGTCTTTTTGTTGGTAAAATTAGAGTACCTACTTGTTACTGTGCTTCTGTTCTAATTCCATTAGCTTTCTGAGACTTTATACCTAATTCCCCTACTTTTATGGAAACTACACACAAAGTCTTATAATAAATAACAAAGCAATGTGTTAGGTGGAGTTTATCAAAATAGAAGGGTGTAGGTGTAAAAACTTCTAATAACTAACCCAACAAAGGTTGAGATAATTAACCCTGTAAAATAGAAGTCACAAGGAACACTACATCACTGTTAGTGCATTAGGTAGTATTGAATTTTTTGGCCTTCTCTACTTTATGTTGTAGGATGAACTAAGGAGAGATCTAGGGATGGATGAGGATCTTCCTGCTGTATTATTGATGGGGGGAGGGGAAGGTATGGGTCCCATTGAGGCTACTGCTCGAGCACTTGGAGATTCATTATACGACGAGAATATTGGGGCCCCTGTAGGTCAGATCCTAGTGATCTGTGGACGGAATAAGAAACTTCTTAACAAACTGACTTCTATTAATTGGAAGGTTCCTGTGCAGGTATTGTTACCCTTAAAATATTTCCAGAACCTTGTTAATCTTTTTTTTATTCAAATATAAATTCCAATATACTTTCTAGTTTTGTTGCACCCTCTATATCATCGTTGGCATTTCCTCCATAGGCTTAAATGTTAACTTTGTTACCTGTCCATGGTGATTGCCTTTTGCTAGTGTATTGCACGATGAGCTAGGTATTTAGCCTTAGAATCAGATTGTTCATATGCAATGTTTTTTAAAACTAGACTGGTTATTGAACTAGTGAAAATATTGATTTACCATTCATTGGTTCAACCCAATTGAACCATGGTCACTCTGGAAATATTATTGCACGGGAGCCATTGGTTGAGGACAAGCAGTTTTCTTAATTATTGTGAATTAGTTAAAAAGGGTCTTATACATAGGACCCTGGGTAATATTAGTTTTCTTTTCACTAGATAATGTAGAAAACTTCAGGTGTGAAACTTCCATATTAAGTTTTTTGTTTGGGGTCGGTGGCAATTCAATTTCTTGATGAGCATAGCAATTATTTATTCAGCATTGTCTAGTCGCCCCTGATTTAATTTACTCATATTTAGGTCAAGGGATTTGTTACCAAAATGGAGGAATGCATGGGAGCTTGTGATTGCATCATCACAAAGGTTTGATCCCTCAATCCTGACTTAAGGTTTTCTTACCTAATTATGGCAGCAGTTGATGGGTTTTTCTCTTTTTGTAGGCGGGTCCAGGGACGATTGCAGAAGCCCAGATCAGAGGCCTCCCTATTATTTTGAATGATTACATTGCTGGACAGGTATTCTGGTTATGGCTATGGTTCCTGAACCTTGTGATTTTTGTACTAGAAATCCAGCTGATTCAATTGTGTTATTGGAGTAAATTTGAGACTGGGTTCTAGAACTTAATTAGATATATTAGCTCTAACTAGGGGCTTAGTTGACAATAATAAAGAGGTGGAAGGAATCTTTCTCACAAGTGTTTATTTAAATTGTTCTATCCATGCATTTTCATATAGGGATTTGTTAAACGTGTTCCCACTGTTTGCTACCAGAAGTTAAACAATTTCCTGAGTGTATTTAACGAAAGATCATAACTTGTTGAAATTCCGGCTAGTGAATGTACTTTAGCAACCCTATTAGGATTTGCCTAAGGTACGCTTGTTTTTCAAAAGAAGTAGTTTAGCAAACTATACCATGAGTTTATATTAAAAAATCCAAGGCATAACTTGTTAAAATACTCCTAAAATATACAAATGTATGTTAACAAATCCTTTTTTGATAGCTAGTTTAGAGGGAGTAAACATTATGATTATGTTACTGCGTCTTTGTGTACTTGTCTGAACTTGCATATGTTCCATGAAAAATGTAGAAACTATGGATTTTAGCTTGAGTTTACGTGAATCCTCTTCATGGTTGATAAAATGGTGGATTTTCATTTTCAGGAAGCTGGCAATGTCCCCTATGTAGTTGAAAATGGATGCGGAAAGTTCTCTAAATCTCCTAAACAGATAGCAAAAATTGTTGCCGATTGGTTTGGTCCTAAGGCCTACGAGCTACAACAAATGTCACAAAATGCATTGAGGCTGGCAAGGCCAGACGCTGTGTTCAAGATTGTTCATGACCTTCACGAGCTGGTTAGACAAAGAAGCTACCTAGCAGAATATTCTTGTACAGCTTAACTGATACTGAGGATATTTTTTGCACCTTTTTTTCTGAGAAAAAAATGTATTAGGCAACCATTTTTCTGATCACTACCAGAAATTCGAGTATTTGTCTTCCATCTTTATTTTTCAGATGCTCCTTTGAAAATTTTATGTTGATATAGTTTTGAATGTTTCTTGTTAATCAATTTTTTTCCATGTTAGGGATACATCTCTCTTTTGGTAACTTTACTATGAACACAGATTTCTCAAGGGTTGAGTTTGAATGCTGTGTTCAAAGACTCTCAGCATGTAAAAAATTGATAAATATTTCATTTTGGGAAATTGTAATATATTGTCTCACGAACTGTTAATGTAGGTACTACTCATATCTTTCTAGAATAATAATGTGACATCTTTTAAGTATGTTTCAGACACCTCTTAACCTGACATTAAATGAGTCCATACCTATTTTTGCTTAAACACTTTCTAGACTCAACTTTAACAAAAGGGTAAAATATAAATTAAATAATGTTTATCTCAATTTTTAGGTTTGCTTCATAAGATTTAATTAGTTATTTTAACTATTAAGATACACATTTCTAATATAGAATTCTCTTGTGAAGGATGTCATTATTTGGAAATTGCGATAAATTTTGTTTTCAAAATGTGAAGGATCATATACATCAATCAATGTAGCTTACATATTCTGCTATCAAATTTATCAGTAGGGTCTTTGTACCAGTGTTTTGCAGTTGATTGTAATATAATTGATTAGTCATATTAATTCTATTACTAGAAGATTTGTTTAAAAATTAATTATTTTTCTTCACTCAGGTTTGTTTTAATTGATTGTAAATATAATTTATATATTCTACTCAATTTTCTCATTTTTACATTTAATTTATGCTTTTTATTCTAAATAGTCCTCCTTTGAATGTGAATTACATTCGAATTTTACCACATTTTTTTATTATAATTAAGAATATATTTCTTACACCCATTTATCTCAACATGTTTCTTATAACTATAATTATTATTATTAGGTTTTCATAATAAAATCATATATTTATCTGCATATTAATTCTGAAACTTTAATAAATAAAGATATTATTAACAAGTTGCCTTAAACTAAAGGTAGGAAGGATCACCTTCTTGGATGCAAGTGGATCCATTGCTACTCAACATTCTTTTACCATTTTAACATCACAATGGTGCATTTGGGAGAAGTGTGAATGCCTATATGCCAACATTACAATAACATATCCTTCCATATAAAATTTAAAAGATTAAATATATTTTTATTCTTTAAACTTGAAGGTTGTGGTCGCTTCCAAGTAATTTTTTGTTCAAGCTAATTAGCACAAACAGATTAAAGAATAAAATGATGTTCGTTTTGAGGAAATTGAAAACAATAAAACACAGTGATTTACGAGATATGTACTTTTTTTTATCATCCAATAATATGCAAATATTCGAAGGGATTTAATGCGAAATTTTATCTTTGTCCTCCTATAGTTTGATAATTTCAAACTTTGTATGTACGAAAATATAACCACTTGTTGAAATCGATTCCAAGGTAAGACATTTGATTCTAAATTTATGTCTTTAACATGGTCCAATATAAAAGTTGTAGAGATGTTGTGAATGAATAGAGGTTGAAGAGTAGAATAACTGATTCCACTACAAGTGTAACCGATTCCACTTGCAAATGGAATCAATTCCAAACCACACGTATCCTATTCCAACTTTGCAAAGGTACCATATAATCGATTCCAATGTGGTTGAGTAACCGATTCCTGCTTTGTGTATTTGGTTACAAGACCTTATCTATTCAACTTTATGTAGCCACCAATGCAACCAAGATGAGGTGGATATAATGTTAACTTGGATCCAAAGTGACACTTGAGTCACTTGACTTTATATCGAAAAAGTATATGGAACAACTTCCCTTTTATGCAACAAAAATACATTGATTAAATTATATTGTTAAAAAATTAAATTTTAAACAAAATAATTTGACTTTACTTAAATAAAATATTATTTTGATTTTTTTACTAATTAAAATATTTTTTATCAATAAATATGATATCAATAAATATTATTTTATATTATTATTATCACTAAGGGACAATTTGCAATTTCTATTCATTAAAACATTTTTTTATTTATCACATTGATCAAATCATACCCAAACTTTTAGAAACTTTACTTCCAAATTCACTTTTAATTACTTTCTAATCCCTCCAAAAAACAAATACATAATTTACTCTCAAATCTCCTTAAATTTATATACTTTCTCTCTTAAATCATCTCCCTCAAGTAAACACACCCGAAATGAAATAGACATTAATTTATATATGAAATTTTGATATATTTTTATTTTTAAATTTTAAAAATTGATGAATATAATCAATCTTCTTAATCTAATTGTGTTAATATTTGAACAAACTAGAATGTGTCAAATGGTATAAACAACATTAGTTTGAAATGTCATTTGATACTTTAAAAAATTTAACATAACTGTATTAGAAAAATGATATATATTCATTTATAAAGTTTGAAAACCAAATTATATTAAAGTTTAAAAAAAAATTGAATTCCAATTTCACTTCAAAATTTATACATTAAAAATATTTTAACATTTTTAAAACCTTACTTAGAATCATTATCATTTATTACATGTGCTAAATTTATTGCATTGCGAAGATGAAATAAACTGACATTTAACTGCTTTTTTTTTAATGTGCATAAGAAATCTTACTCCTTGTTTATTATGAATGTAAAGAAATGCCTGCGGAAGATAAAAAAAAATGGAAATAATATATGTGAATGATAATTTAATACACTTGTCATATACTAACCAAACTTTCTTACACCAGACTAAACCACCTCAAAACCTTCTCCCTCCGTAACCAGAAACGTGTATTTGCTTATCAAAAATAAAAAACAAAACAAACACATGCCTTTACCACTATATTGTACATTAACTGTATTATCTATATTATATTATACATAAAAACTAAATTATAACGGAATTATATTGTTTTACAATTCAATTAAAAAAACTGAACTTTTCTATTAACAATTAACTGTTTTAAACGGTAAAAACATATAACAATGATCAAAGCAAACTGCGACTTCACTTCAGATCGCAAACATACAAGAAAAACGCATTTTTATCATAACTCAAATAAATGAAGTATTTGTTTTCTTATTAAATAACACTTATTGAAAAACAATTTTAAAAAAATATATTCTAAATTGAATTTCTAAAAAAACAGTTTTAAGTGTTAGTTTAACAAAAAAAAATACTTTAAAAATTTAAATTAAATTTTAAAACTTATTACAAAACAGTTTTAAGAGAAAAAAGAAAAGACACATTTAGTACGATTTACAAATTGGTATGGATTATTTATTTTTTTTCATAAAATAAAATATGTAACATAGTCATTTGTATTAATTTATATTTGTATATTCTACATTCCATAATTATATATCATACTAATTTATTATTATTTTTCATTTCAATATTTATTTTTACTAAAAATTACATGGATAGATTTGACTAAGGTTTTTCTTGATCAATTTGTTAATGTAACCTATGCAATTAAATTTTATTTAAGTTTTAAGTGTTATAAAGCAAGCAAGAACATGCAATTTCTTTGTATGTTTCCAATGCTAGGTGGAGCCATAGTTTGTTTTGGTTACCGTTGTATGTTTTCATAGTTTGAAATAGTTAACTGAATTGCTAATAGAAAACTTCAGCTTTTTTAAATTAAACCGCAAAATAATATAATTCATTTTTCTAAAATAGTTTAAATTTTATAGTATAATATACTATACATAATTTATAGTTTAATACAGTTATGTCTTAGCCCTAATTGACATAAACATCCTACACATTTTAGACGTCTATGGCTAAGGCCTTCTAATTTTGTTTTTCATCCATCAAATATTATATTTACTATTATGGAATCTTATAGTTTAGGTCAAATACTTTTATAAACTTTTCTTTTCTTTGAAATTTTAAACACTAAAAAGTACTATAAACAAATAGATATTAGGTTAGATTCAATAATATAAATACATAAATATTATGGAAAACAATTAAGATTGAAAAAAAAGAAGAAAAACTCTTATTACTATTTCATAACAGTTGATTTTATGTGTTTTTGTGTGTATATTTTGGTGAATAAATCAACTCTTTCATAGCTTTAACCTTGTTTTATTTCCAAATTTATTCATGTTTTCTTGTGTTGTAGTTAGTATATGATTTTTTTACCTCTAATCTCTCTTTGAGTGTTAAATAAGAAAATAAAAAACAATTTTGGCGGAGGAAAACAGTTTGGAACTCAAGAAAGCATGATTAGATAACAAAAAATGGATTTTAAGTGAATATTCGCACTAGGTGCCACAAAAGTCACGTTTAGTGCTACGAACACAATGAGCAAACATAATAATTTTGATGGCACTGTTCATTATTCACATGGCATTGTTTACACGCTGATCGACATTGTTCATGCATTGACCAACACTATTCACTCACTAGACGAGTTGACTTTATCACTGGGCTCGTTGACTTTCTCGTTGGGCAAGTTGACTTTCTCGCTAGGCAAGTTGACTAGCTCACTGGACAATAATTGATGCTCGTTGGGTGAGTCTATCAGTCCATAAACACGAAAAATGGGTATTTAGTCATGTTTTCGTAGAGGTTTTCGAGATTTTTCTGCTCCCATACTTCATTCTTCACATAGAGCAATTGGGAGAGGGCCTTGAAGGTTGTTTTGGGTGCTGGGAAGCTCTCCCTTCTCCTCTTTGAGCTTCAATCTCCATCAATGGTGATTTTGCCCCTTTTGGATTGAGGATGAAGATGGGTCACAAATTGAAGATGGAGATGCAAAGAGGAAGCGCAATTATAGCATGGAGTAGCTGCCAAATACTTTTGTGAAACCCTAAGTTTTCCCCATGAAAGATTTTTCCTATTTGTTCATATTAGTTGTAAAACATGGAACTCTTAGATATTTACCAGTTTTCTTATGGGGTATTCAATTTTGTAAAAGACATACAATAACCAAGGCTTCTCCCCAAAGGTTATCAGGTGCATCAAAACTAACAAGTATAACATTCATAATTTCCTTAAGAGTTATATTCTTTCTCTCAGCTACTCCATTAGAATCAGGTGAATATGGTGGGGTCACTTCATGGATATATCCTTCTTTAACACAAAAGTCATTAAATAACACATATTCATCACCTCTATGTAAACTACTCTCTTAATTTTTTTATTCAATTGATTTTCTTCTTCTGCTTTATAGGTTAAAAATACATCAACGACTTTATTTTTATGCTTGATTAAGTAAACTTTGGTGCGTCTATAATAATCATCTATAAAGGTCACAAAATAATTTTTACCTCCTCTAAACATGGTTTGTTTCAAGTCACTTAGATCAATATGAATTTACCTTAACAGTTTAGTTTGGCGTCTACAAAAAAACATGTTTTCTTTGTTATTTTAGATTCTACACATATATCATATTTACTACTTTATTTATCATGCATAATACAAGGAATTCACATGTCCTAATCTAGCATACCATATATCATACGAGTCAACAATATAAGCAGAAGAACTTGGTTCATTAATATTTTCAAAAACATTCAGTATGAAGAGTCCTTGATCACAATATTCATTCCCCATGAAAACACTATTTTTTGTCATAATGATCTTGTTAGACTTAAATGACATTTTAACCCCCGCTTTTCCCAGTATTGATACAGAGATTAAATTAACTCAGATAGAGGGTACATGTAGAACGTCACTGAAGGCTAGAATCTTCCCAGATGTGAGCTTAAGAAGAATATTTCCTTTTCCTAGGACAGGAATTATCCTGGAATCACCGAGATACACATGTTCTTCTCCATCTTTTACACGAATGTAAGAGGTAAAGACACTTTTGTTTGCACAGATATGTCTGGTAGCCCCAAAGTTTACCACCCACTTGCTCACATTGGTCATCAAATTTTCTTGTGAAACGACCGCAACAATAATGTCATCTCCTTCGGCTATATTGGCCCTAGGAGGATTGACGTTTCCGACTTTCCACATACGAAAAAATTTTCTTTCTTCTTGAAGGTGGATTTAGATTCATTGAGACGAGATTTAAGAAAATTATTTTTCTTTTTGTGATTAGGTTTGTGTTCGTACCTTTTGGGCACAAGTTTTACTTCTACCATATTTGTTTTTACAGATAAAGCTTTGGCCCTTGTAGTAGGAGATTCCTTCTTATTGGTGTCTTCAATAATTATGTGTGTAATGAGTTCTCGTAGAGACATCAGTTTGTGTTTGTGTTTCAACTGCTGTCCAGGATGGCGGCAATTTCTCGATCAGAAGTTCTCAAACAAATTCATCTGGTAGAAGAATATTCTTTGCTTTGATATCTTCGAGCATCTTGTGATATTCATTGATTTGAGTTTTTATGTCCTTGTCTTCAATCATCTCCCAACGGTAGTAGTTGCCTATGACAAATCTTTGTCTGACGACATCTTCGGCAGTGTATTTGAAAATCAACGAATCCCAGATGTCTTTTACAGGAACCGTACACATTGAACAATTCATTAGAAAATGAACACAAAGTGTGTCGACATACTTTTTTCGTGTAATTTCGATCTTCAACTAGTTTGAGTTTGAAGGAATACTGGAGTCCTTAAGATTGTTGTAGAAAGACTGACAAAATCACCACGAACAGTATCGCGTGTAGTTTCACTGTCTTTAAAAACTTATCCGTAATATATTGCGCAAGTCTCTTAAAATACGGAACTTCTTGAAAGTATTCAAAGATCTCAAAAGGATATAGTTAAAAATAACAAAAGAAAGAAAGAGAACTAAGAAAGAAAGAGAACTAAAAAGAATTTATGTTTAAGATAGAAGAAAAAACTTAATATTTTGTGTGTATTTTGAAATGAGGTAAGAGCTCTCTTTATAGAGTCAGGGAAAAATAAAATGTTGCAAACAAAACTGACCGTTTGCATCACAAAGTTGGAAAAAAAAGAAACGTTGTAAAGTTAACGTTGCAATTGATGAACGTTGCACAAAGTTCTTACTTAAGCAATAATTATTATACTGATAACGTTCTTTTGCAATTATAATTATATTGTAAATGAGTTTTCAATTTGAGGGAGTTGGTTAGGCCTGATGGGGTGACTTACAAGTGGTTGGTTGGAGGGTACTGTGATAAGGGTGATTTGGTTGAGGCTTCCAAAGTTTGGACCTTGATGGAGGATGAGCGGTTTGAGCCTGATGTGGATGCTGTTGAGAAAATGATGGAGACCTTTTTTAAGGTGAATTAGTATGGTGAGGCTTTGAGGCTCTTTGATACAATGAGGTTCAAGAGGATGGATGAACTTGGGATTTCAACTTATGGGCGCATGGAGTTTTTGAGGAAATGCGCGAGAGGGGTGTTCGAGTTGATAACTCCACTCTGGGGCATGTTGTGTATGGACTTATGATTAGGCGTAGAGTTAGAGAGGCTTATAAAGTTGTTGAGGAGATTGAGGCACCGGATTTGAGCGTGTATCATGGTTGATAAAGGGGCTTTTGAGGCTGAGAAGGGCGAGTGAGGCGACGCAGGTGTTTGGGGAAATGGTAAGAAGAGATTGCGAACCGAATATGCACACATACATAATGCTGCTGCTAGGTCATTCGGGGAGGAGGAGGAGGAAGGGGTCTGATCCGCTTGTTAATTTTGATACTATTTTTGTTGGGGGTATGGTGAAGGCAGGGAAGTCGAAGGAAGCTAGCAAGTATGTGGAGAGGGTGATTAACAAAGGAATGGAGGTGCCAAGGTTTGATTATAACAAGTTTTTGAATTGCTTTTCGAACGAAGAACAGTTTGAGGATGTGGGGAAGAAGGTGAGAGAGGTGAGACTGTTTGATTTGGTAGACATACTTGAGAGTTATGGACAGAAGATGGCTACCAGAGACAGGAGAAGAACCAGAAGTCCATAACATAGCAGTATTTTATGGCTTATTCACAGATATGAATAACAAAGTTCTATAATGGGTTGGAGGTACCATGCTGGGTTGGGACTTATTGGAGCTTTTGTCTTAATTGGGTTAGTTGTGCAGAAATAACTCAGCTTTTCCTTTCATGTTTCTCAATGGAAAACAAAATCTGAATCTATAACCTATTGAAACTGCAAGTTGTTCCTTCACACATCTATCTTATTTTGTATAATTGTGAAATTGATACACAAAACAAAGGTTGTATTTTGTTTGAATAGCTTAAACATTATGGCCAATTTACTGTTATTCTTAAGTGCATGATATCAGTTGTAAGTAGTATCTGAGTTTTAATATTAATGTAATGTTTCTTTCCAGAAAATAACTTTCTTATGGATGTAGATTCAATTAAAATGACTCAAACAACCAGCTGACTGTTTGAGTCATTGGCCTGAGCATTACCACAAGTGAGAAATGGTCATTGGCCTGACTTTCATATAATGAATTAATAAACATTTCTGTTTGTAATTGGATGTAGTATAAGGAACTGTCATTACATGTATTATTTATTCTTAGAATAACAAGTTGACAAGGCATTTGGGAAAGGAACAACTTCTAGAGTTTTGATTGAATTCATAGAAATGGAACAACAAAGCATAATAAAGAAAAGAAAAAGAGAAATCTGTGACAAATGAGCTATGACTATTAACATCTGAGTGGTTTGATTATGCTGTAGTAGTGTAGCCTCTATTGTGCTTCTATTCCTTAAAACTTGATTTTACTTCAATATTAACATTGGAATAGTTTGATTATGCAGCAAGACTTATTATACACTTATAATAATAAGCTTATTACGATACTTTACTGCAGAGGATTTTTGAAGAGTATAAACAGCCTTTTGCACTCAATTACTTTGGCTATCTGTGATGGTGATCTATTTTCCCATTTTTGTTTTAAAAACGTGGATTTGCAGCTTGCTAAACATTTTGTTCAGAAAAATTCATGAGGACTATATATCTGTTAGAACAGATGGGATTCTCCAAAGACCAGAAACTGATCTAAAAAGTAGTTTGATCACCGACAATGACATCAAAGAAATCGAAGAAGGGATGTCTTTGTTCAAGAAAGAGAAAGATGAAACTCCCTTGCTTGCACAGAGTAATGAAAGTAGCTCATGGAAAATTGCCAAGTGTGGCTTGTACCTCACTCCAATATGGTTTGCACACGAGGTAACATGCCTCATTTAATTTTCCCAAAAGTTTGACAGAGAATGGTGAATACATGTTCCAATATGACATCTTGATAATGTTTCTTAGTGGAGATCTCACATTTACTAAAAAGTTAAGGTGATTCCATAATATGTAACTGAGTGCAAATCTCACTTTATAATCCGGTTACATGAAGTTGAGTTAGATTTAAAGTCTATTTCTTAATATTTTCTCCCTGCCTCATTCATCTACCCCACCAAAAGTAAATAAGTAGAAAGAAAAGATTCTTCTGATATTCATGCATGATCATGAGTTTTTTGAAGATGTTCCACTCATTATGTTCCCTATACTTGATTGATATCATGCAATACTTTTCGGACATGGCACTTGCAAATACTAGTGTTGCTAGTACAACGGTTCTGAATTCCATGTCAGGTCTCTTTACCCTTTTCTTTGGAGCCCTTCTTGGCCAGGACTCAGTAAATATGACCAAAATAGAAGCTGTTTTAATCAGCACGCTGGAGTTGCCATGACAACAATTGGAAAAACTTGGGAAACAGATGAGCTTATCAGCATCTCTGAGTAAGTTCAAAGTTGCATTTTAAGATGAAAAAGCCTCTTTCATCCAGTACTTCAACCCTGCAATCCTTTAGTCCACTTCATTAGAGTGCACAAATGCATAATTCCCCAAGGAAAATCAATTTCAGTTTATCTGAGGAGTTTTAGCCTTTAATTTTGTTAATAGGCATAGTGAATAGCACAATACTGCAACTTTTTTATCGGCATTATGCAGTCTCTTTTATTCAGTGATTGAGTAACGCCCCCATCTTTGTTCATCTTAGCTAACATGTTAAAAGATTCAAGTTGTTGCCAGGCTGAGATAATAGGAAAAAAAATAGTTGATATCAGTTTGTCTTAAAAAAATTAACAGTTTTTGTTTAAATGGATGTACCAATTACATGTATATGTTTCTCTTTTTAATAGTTGATGTTAAAATGCATGTTTCCCTTTATATTGTTTCAATTTCTGAAATTGGAATTACCAAGTACTCAAAAGCATACTATCATTGGGGACGTTTCTGGCCTACTCTCAGCAGTATTTTATGGCTTATTCACAGGTATGAATAATCAATTGCAATGGATTCTACCTCATAATGATAATTCATGTTTAAGTTCAACTTTTTACTTAAAGATCATTGTGAATCATTGATCAATTAATTGCAGTGCTTCTCAAGAACTCTGCTGGATCAGGAGACATGGAAAAGCTTATTTAAGAGAACCATTTAGTACAATTTTTACTTAAATTAGAGATTGCTTAGGAGAATCATTAAGTACCAGGTATATTCAAGTGTAAGACTTTAATTAAATACTTAAATTTTATGTGAGATATTATATAGGAGAATGATTTCGTACCATTTTTCAAATGTGATATTAAAATTTGTTTTTTTTTTAATTTTAATACATCATGCTGAAATTAATTCTGTATATCTTATATATCAAAAGGTTCCATAGAATAAAATACATTATTATAATAAAAATTAATTATTGTACTTAAACTTTGCTGGTTATTATTTTTTAACTACAAAGAAAATTAATGATATATGAAAAAAATATATAACTATTGAAACAACAATAAAATCTATTAAAAGCAATGATAAGATTTATTTTTGAATAAAAATGATAAAAAAATTGTTTGTGTGGACTTATTATGAACTTGGGTAAGATAAAATTTGAATTTTGTTATTTTAAGCATTATATTTAAAATTGTAACTCCTTTACGTTCAAATGTGAATAACAACATTTACAATGATATCCGATTTTAATATGTTTCCATGGAAGAACATAAAGTTAAAAATAAAGTTATTAAAAAATATTTCTTCATTATTTAATGTTTTAAATATTATTTTTGTTCTTATTTTCAATTAGGTTTAATCATTCAGCAGGTCTCATTTTTGGGTGGGAATCTCAAATTGATTATCTTCTCTTTTGGTGTTTCAATTGGGTCTTTATTTTGTAAAAAATTGCAACAATTAGACCATCCGTTAAATTGGGTCCAATGGCGTTAATGTATGGTTGACATGACATGTTGATGTGAACTTTTATTTATTTTTATTAAAGATTGAACTGAAACACGTTATCACCCTTGACACATCATCATCTTCCACCTCCAAAAACCCTAACATTTCCCCTAATCCATCGCCGGACCACCAGTCGCAAAGCTGCTGTAAATCACCATAGGGATCTTTCATCACCTCCACCACAGATCAACATAGCTGGACCGCAACACTCGTCTTCTCCACCATCAATAACTAAAATTGTTCATTTCCATTGCAGGGATTTTTCCACAGAGATTTTAAGCAAGAACCTAAATTGCAAGCCCTAATTGCAAGGAACATCATACCATTGCGAGATAGCCATGAATCGCGTCACCTCAACGCCAACCCCAATCCCGCAAAGTTGAAACTGTGACCACCTGGTCTCCATGAACGCGGAACCCTAATCGTGAAACTTAATTTGGGGCTGCGATATGAAAATGTTCACGATTTGGGTTCTTTGGGTGCCAGGGCTTCCGAAGGCTGTTGGTTGTGGTTGCGACTTGGACGAATTGGGTTTGAAGTGGATCTGTTTTTGGGTTTTTCTCTTTCTTTCCTCTCCAGGTTGATGAAGATGGAGAATAAATAGTGGCGTAATGGAGATGAACTGCGCGAGAGTTTTTCTTCTTCATGATTTCTGTGTGTGTGATTTAATTCACGATGGTTGCAAATGGTGAGGATTTTGCAAAGGAAGACGATGGCATTTGCTGAACTCGCAGTGGCTTGCTGGTGGTCGTGGAGATCTGACAAAGATGGTGGTGGGGCGCGGAGGAGATGACGGCAGCGCGGAGGAGATGACGGCAGCGACAATGGTTGCCAAATTCTTTTGTAAAAAGAAAATAAAAAAGACATGTTAGAATATAATGAACTCCACGTCATTTAAAAACCAATATGACAATGTCATGTCAATCTAACAATAACGTGAACTCCACGTCATTTAAAAACCAATATGACAATGCCATGTCAATCTAACAATAACGTCGTTAAGCTCAATTTAACGGTAAATGTGTAATTGTTGCAATTTTCACAAAATAAGGATCTAATTAAGATATCGAAAAAGAAAAGGACCAATTTGAGATTCTCACCCAAATATAAGGACCTCGTGAAGATTAAACCTTTCAATTACTTTATTCAATATGGTCCATAATTTTTTGTGATCAAATCCTTATTTAGGTCAATTTGAGATGCCGAAAAAAAAGGACCAATTTGAGATTCTCACCCCAAATATAAGGACCTCGTGAATGATTAAACTTTTCTATTACTTTATTCAATATGGTCCATAATTTTTTTTTTTATCAATTAGATCCTTATTTAGGTCAATTTAATTTGGTTCGACATTTAAATTGTTAAAGACACAATATACAGATTAGACAATTCTTATGACATGATATTTTTTATTTGAGGCATGTATTGTAACATTTTCTTGTTCTTCGCAAACCTTAGGGTTCCATGAATCCATGACCATTAGAAACGTCATTGTTGTCATCGAAGACATCATTTGTGTCACACCACTACTTGTCGCCATTGCACATTAAAGTAGTGTCTCTTTGCTTCGTGAATTTTTGATTTGTGTTTTCATTGTCATGAATTGCTTTGATAATGGATGGAAATAATGGTAGAGTAAGTCTGTGTTTTCTATTTTTTATTATCTATGGGTAAGTGAAAAATGATGATGAATAAAGAAGAAGAATGAAATCTCTAATGGTTTATTGTGAAAAGTAATGATGGATGAAGAAGAATAAAATCTATAATAGTGAAAAACTACGATGGTTTATTGTGAAGATAGAAAATGGAATGAATGTTGAAAGTGCATATTGATGAATGAAGCGTGTGTGAGGTAAATGATTATGGATAATGGAGAGGAATTGAGACGTGATGGTTTTTGTGTGTGGGTTTTCTAAGGAAAAAAATGGATTGGATAACTAGTTGACAAAAATAGAAAGAGCTATCTGTATTATGTAGGGTGAGGTTTGTAAGTAGGTTGACACTTTGTGATTGAATGAACAAGAAAAAAAAATTGAGGTTATGGAGTTTTTGTGAGATAAAATAATGTATGGGTGTTTTGGAGGTTGCAATTACTTATTTCTGACTTTTCACATGGTGGAGAATCCAATGATGACCAATCTTGAGTGATGGTAACAACGACTCATGAAACCCTAGCATTTGTGAAGAAGAAAAGAATGGTCATGTCACAACCCACATCTCATATATAAAAAATATCAAGTTATAGGTTTGTCGGGCCTGTATATCATTAACAATTTAAATATCATCATAAAAAATATCAAGTTAAACAAAATTTACTAAAATAAAGACTTAAACACAAAACAAAGAAAAATCACAATAAACAAAAGGCACGAAAATATAGATCAAAATAGTATTGAAGCCTTATTTTTTTATTATATTTTTAAAATTTAATAAAAAAAATTATTTTAATTAAAATAATTGATTTTTTTTACTTTTTTATTATCATAAAGTAAAAATAGACGCACGAAAATGCTTGCATTTTCATTAGTTATTATTTAAGATTTTAATAAAATCTAATTGAATTTGCAGTTCAACATATAACAATGATAATCTAACCAACACTAGTACGAGATTGAGTTTAGTTTAATTTGACATAATTGCAAAACAAAAGTTAATCCAATCTATTCCACTAATGATTGTTAATCTATCTTAAAGATGTTATACAATATTATAAAATTAGATATATAATTGAATCTAAACCCACAGTCTACTTATGTCTATATTATAACTAGATATTTTTTCACATTACTACTTTTTTTCACATTATACTCTATCTTTAAATTAAATTTTAACGATTTAAAAAGTAACCACCGTGAGTATTGAAAAAAAGTGCTACACTGCAGTTTTCAATTTTTTCTGTTTTCACCTGATGACTACTACGCAAAACCACGTCGTTTTGAGAAAAGCAAAACGAGCGTAGAGAAACTTCTGAAACCTCACACCAGCTTTGCCCTCTCACTCACCCGGCACTGAACGCGATCCAGAGAGAGACACGCCGCTCCTTAACGACGCCGTTTCGTTCGGTGCTGCCGTATTCGCAAGCAGAGAGAATCGATGGAGAAGGGAAAGGGAGTGATGGGATCGGGAGGAAGAAGGTGGGCCGTTGACCTCTCCGACAATTCCACTTCTCGCGATATTCCCGATCCTCCCGGTTTCTCTCGCGCTTCTCTCGACCAGGTTCCTTCCCACGCACGCTTCAACCCTTTCAATTTCTTTCGTCTTTTCGAATTATTTGTTTGTTTAAGTTGAATTTGAAATTCAATCGTGCAGGACGACTCAACGCTTAGTCGCCAGAAGAAGGACGCTGAATCCAATTGGAAAGCCCAGGTTTTTCTTCTTTTTTGTTTTCACTATTGTTGGAGTTATGATTATTGATTTGTTAATTGTGGAAATATTGCTTAATTTTATTTAATATTGGTTTTTTATGATTGTTGTTTTCGTTATGAACAGAAAGCTTGGGAGGTAGCGCAAGCCCCTTTGAAGAATTTACTGATGATGGGGTTCATGATGTGGATGGCTGGTAGCACAGTCCACTTGTTCAGCATTGGGATTACTTTCTCTGCTCTTTGGCAACCCATTAGTGCCTTGCAGAGTGTCGGAAAGAGTATGTTTTCGCCTTCTCGTCTCGTTTTAGTATATATTAGTTCGATTACATGGTTGATCTTAGACGTATTATTCTCCCTTTATATTTTTAATGTCGAATTCTTTGATCTGTGATGTGTAAGTGTGTGTTTATAGATCAATTATTTTGTTAGCGTGGCTGGGTAAACAGCTTAATTAAGTGTTTTTTGGATAAGTGTTTATTATGTTAGCACGTATGGAGTATGTACTAGTTGTTTCCTTTATCAACAAGTAGAGAAGACTAAGTTGTTTTCCTTAAGTTGTAAATTGTTTTGGTAATTTATCCTCAAGAGCTTTTGAAATCAGCTAAAACTAAATTAAGCACGCATTGTCAGCTATTTTTATAAAGTTTTACAAATATTATATAAGTGCTTATGGCTTAAAGAGAACTCGAATAAGTTGCAAATAAGTTTCTCCAATGCACCCTTAGGTCCTGTTCGGTAGAGAGAAGATAAATTGGGTGAATGAAATAAAAAGAATGAGTGAGAATATGTGAAAAATAAAATAGAAATTAAAGGTAGTTTTTGAAGAGAAATAGAGAAGATACGAGGAGAGGGATGGCTGGAAATAGGTGAAAAATAATATAGTGGGTGGATTCCACAAATTTCAAAATTAATTGTCCTCTAAATCCCTTAAACCAAACTAGGCATTAATTGAAAGCTTCCTAAGAGAAGTTTGAAAAGAAAAAAATAAATTAAAAGCTTTGAAAACTCAGTATTAATGATTGGTTCTTTCTTCTGCATGTTCCCCTTATTTTCAGACTTTGTTTGTTAGTTGTTCTCTGGTATTTGAGCCTTATGGAAGGAGTGTTCTTCTGGAATGGCTAATACTTTTAACTTCCTTTGGTCTTATTACATTGACACAAGATGTCCCATTAGTGAATGTGTTTTCGGTCTTTAGGTTTACTAGCTTTTTTATTGGCTAGAACTTCATGAAACATCTACTGGGGAACTTCTCTTTGGTCTGGGATTGTTAATGCGTTCTATTGGTTTTTGCAGTTTTTGAGCCCTACAAAGACAATAAGGTGGAGCTTCTTGGACCTAAGTTGTTATTTATAGCCCTTAATTTGGGTGGCTTGGCACTAGGTGTTTGGAAGGTAATATATGTAGTCATTTTTTGCCTCATAGTTGTCGTCTTGATACTTGTATTTCAAAATTTCAAGTAAATGTATGTTCCATTGTTGTTGTCAAACTCTTACACTGTTGTGCGTTTATGATCCCTTGACACAAAAACAAGTTAAATTGCTTGTAAGCTCTTCTGTTTATATCTCATGTTCAGGCAAAATTGTTACAAATTTGGATAACTCTGTTTTACAAGCAAAGTTTTCAAGCCTAGATTTATGTGTGGTTTGGCCTCAAAATGTATACCTTTGGTTGATTTTGTTTGATACTTGGATTAAATTGCTTGTGCTCTGTAATATATAATTTTATGTTTTCATTATTATTTTATTCTGATTTGTAAAACTACAACAAAAGTGTAAATGCCTGAATATAATATAATATGGGTCAAGTGTTGAGTTATGTTTTTACTTTGTTACTTATGTTTGCTTTTTATGGAGTTCAATTGTTTGATATTGATATGAATATGTTATTGAATTGCGTTTAAGTAATAGAAGCTGTCTTTTATTAACACTTTTGAAGATTGATTTGGTTTACTTACTAGGATTTCACAAGTTTATCTAGACTCTCAAGTTTGACAACCTTGATTTTATGAATTTTTTTTTAATAATTCTTATGTGATTATCCTGTGTGCAGCTCAATGCATTGGGGCTTCTTCCTACACACACATCAGACTGGGTCTCATCCTTGCCACCTGCTCAGGTTTGATTTCTGTTTTTGATACATCACTTATGTTTGAGATATGATTTGATTACATTAAAAATAGGTAGATAAGATATGATTTGATAGGGAAATATCATACCAAATATTTCCCATTACTAGATATTGTGTTGCTTATTATTGTATCTCTTCTTCATTATAAATAAGATTACTCATGTGCAGTGTACCCAACACATGAAATGTTTTGTATTCCTTCTCGGTTTTTCTCTTCTCAACATGATATCCGAGTGATACTGTATTCCGTGACCTGTTTTTCCACTAATCCTTTCAAAAACTTACAAATTTGCGCGTTTTGTGTAGGCTTTGTAATATTTGAGCTCTCTTCAAACAATAGTTAAAACCTAGACATTATCTTGCGGGCTCCATCGTATTATAACAAAAATCCTGAGCATGTTCTAGCTCCACTTCTGACTATTCAGTTAGGGAAATAGATTGTTTTAACACTTTGATGTTTTATCTCCCAGGTTACAGCAACACGCTTTAGATGTCTGAATTTAATTTGATAAAAATTCATCTTGTCATCATCTCATGTGAAATTGGCGTCCAATGTTTCTCAAATTATGTGAAAAATAATGAATTTCGGTATTATGAAGATGCTTTTAGTGACAAATTCCATATCAAAGAGTTTATTATTCACAACCTGCTATTCAAGTGGCCTATGGGGATTTTATTCGATGAATCCACATTTCTTGTACACCTTTTTCTTAATATTCTTCCCATTATGAAATCAATAATCTATCGTTTATATTGTAGCACTGCTGCTTACAGCCGTTATTGCTTCTGGTTCTTGATTTTTCCTAACTATAGTCCCTTTCATACTTTTCAATTCTATAAGCTGGAATTACTCTTGACCTAGTATTTTTTCTATACTTTGGTCTCAAATTTAAATTCCTGATCTTCCTATTTTTATGGTTTGAGCAACATTTCTTTCAAAACCATAAAAGAAAAAAAAAGGCAATGATTTATGTTAGGTAGCCGTACACTTGAAATTGCACGCTCATTGGTAATTCAAATCTATTCATTTTTCATTTATTGAACTGAAACTGGTATCAGAGGTGGCAAAAGAATCCTTGTAAGTCATTCTATGGTATTGATGTCATAGTAAATATAGAAGAATGTGTAAAAGAAACATAGTAAGAGTTAGTGCATTGGTGTTAGATTCTAACCAAAACACAAACATATTCTTTAAATTTTCTTTGTAGTGTAAACAAGATACTGTGAAGGTTGATTTTAAAAATAATTCTACAACTGATTTTCACAGAAAAAGAAGAAAACATCTATAATTGGTTGACGTGTCTCCTGTTTTTTGTCAATTTAAAGATCTGATGATTGGTTGTCATTTTCGTAACTATGAGGCCGTAACTATGATGCTATAGCTTATTGACGTGTCTCCTACTTTTTTTTTTATCTTCAGGAGGTGGAGTTTTCAGGTGGTGGTGTAAATTTGGGTTGATGTCCGATTTCTTTTCATGCCCAACTTGTCTTGGAGGCACTTTGAGTAAACATTGATACGGATTCAGGCTTAACAGCAAATTCTAATGGTTATGATGGACCACGTGAGGCATGACTTGTTTCCAATTTTAAAATTTGTTAGATAGCAATGCATTAAAGTTGGAAAGAGTTTGTAGTAGTAGACCGGGGGTGCTCCAAATAATCAAGAACCGTTCTGTTTTTATTTAGGATTCTAATATTTGCGCATTATAATTTTCTACATCTCTTTCATCAGGTTGGATATAAAGAAAAGTGATGTATAACAATCTCCCTTATATTTAAGAAGCATTAGTTAATGATTTCTTTTATAGTCTTATGTTCATTCACCTTTCACCACTTGCATATACATAGGTTGTGTATTTATCTGTGCTTTCCTGCCTTTGCTATATAGCCTGCTTTATCCTGGAGTTTTCTGAAATTATGCAGTATGTTGTTAGTCGGAAATTAGCAAATATACTTTGTCTTTTTAAATGAGTTTCTCTATAAGGACTTCTAAGATAAAAATAAAAATAAAAGGAACTTTTGTATAAGATACAAAAAAAAAATGTTAATATTGTGTCAGTTAAAGTGAGAGGATTCATCGAAGTGCTTTTAATTTTAGGCAAGTAAACTCAAGCTCATATTGAAGCAGTATCAAACTAAGCAATGATAGTACCTAAAATGGAGTCATGGGGTCCTAGTGATAGAATTTCGTATTAAAGTACTTTTTTTAATTTTGTTAGAAACAACTTAATGTTTAGAAGGAACGAAAATAAGTTTTCATTTTAAATTGAGCTGATTATAACTTTCATAAAAACGAATTAAATTATTTAAATGGTACTTGATAAGTAAAAATATTACCAAAATAAAACAATATTAAAAATAAATAAAAAAATCCACTATTTTCATCCCCTCCAAATTAAAATTCATCTTTTAAATACAGTCTTTTAAAACATTACAAACGTACCATACTTTATTCGCCCAGTCATTTTCCTTCATATTTAGAATACACCAAAAAAAAAGAAATTGTGTGCCAACTTAATTCCTTGCAAAAAAAATATTAGTTGTACAAAATAGTTTCTGATAATAGATGAACATATTCTCCAAAATGTGTATCATAGATGAACAATTGTGATAATAATAGAACAAGGATTGTGTTCAAGGGCAATCTATTAGTATGAAAAGAACTGTACTACACAGCATATGCCATAGGAAACAGAACATGTAGACATGATTCTAAGTTGAAACCTTGAAGAAGAGAAGAAATTGGAGTGCTCTCTTACATGTTAGTTGCTACATGCTTATCAGAAAATGTTCTGGATATTCATTTCTTTCATTTGGTAATGATTCCAAACTTAAATATAATATAGATTTTCAGAATTATTTTTATTTTATGTCAATATACATATTTAAAGATACTAATAGGTGATTAGTTTAAATTGTACATGCTTAATTCTCCTTAGGCAGCAACTTCAAATGGATGTTTCATACTCAACTATACATTTTTTACAGCTCATAAAAGATATTTATAGTCTAAACAAAACAACATTTAAATACACATAATTTTATTAAGTCTAGCTAATTAACTGTTGTTTCACATTTTTGTCAGTATGTTGTCGAAAAATTTAAATGGTCAGTGGACCAAAAAATATTTTAAATACAATTCTGTAAAAGCATGCTAAGGTGCATTGGTCAAAAGCTTAGCTCATATTTTGATACGCAATATGGTACACTAATCTCAAAAAGTATTGGATATCTTTGACTATATTGATTTAAAAAAATTATCAATCACAAAGAATCTCGTTTAACAAACACATGGGTTTGAGATTTTGAATTTTTTAATTGAATCTTTAAGTCAGTCCATGTCTAAAATACAATAAATATATGGTGGTAAACTTGTTTTGCCCTTATCGTAGGACAGATATTATTAGTAACTCCACTAGGGTTTTACAATAAGAAATCATACATTATAGAAGGCTGGTCATGGTTTTTTTATTTAGCTATATCTGTTTGTAATCTGATTTAGGAAGATGGAAAATGATATTACGACACCCCTCCAAAAAAAAATACCTATTTCTCAATCCACTTTAATAATATAATTGTATGTTAAAATTTTAAGTTAAATATAAAATAAATATAATTAAAATATAATTATTTAGAATTATTAAGTTGGCATTTTTTGTTTAGTGAGTGTCAAAATATATAACCACCCTTAAAAAGATAAAATAAAAGAGAAACGTGTTTCCTTAAATAATAATGTGAGTGATTGTTTATAATTTCGTTCAACCATAAGTTTCTTAGGTAATTTATCAAAGAAAAGTGGAATTAATTTTGATATGTTGATATCAAACAGTCACAAAGGAGTAAGTGGTTGAACTATTTGGTTAGTTTGACACCATTCAATTAATTTTTAGGTTTTTTATACTTTAAATTTTAAGATAATATTTAGAGTAAGTTTTTCTTTGTCTTTTTTCTTTACTCGTTTCATGGTTTTGCATGCAGATGTTTTCTAATTTGTATGATATTTCTTAGGTAAAAATAAATTTCTACTAATTTAGGATAGTAGTGGTATCTTTTTTATAATTTTTAGGATTTTCTATAAGTATATTTGAGCTTCTAATATTAAACAAGGCTTGTTAGAGTGTAGAAATAACTTGTTAAATTTTTTGTAGAACTTTAAGGTGGAATATCTTAATGTTTGGTTGTGATTTGATCACAATATTTATATTTAATGCAAGGATATTGTATGGTTAAAGATTACTTCATGTTGTGTTGTTGGTGGGTATTAGATTGATTTATATAGTCAATAAAAAACTTTTATATTTAGTTGAAAAAAATGGATAAAACTATTTTGACTTGTTGTTTTAATTAACATTTGATATTATGAGTTCTTCTATTATGAGAGTTGTTCGGAAGGACCGAAGGGTTGATGAATTAAAGATTTATTTAGTATGTTTTATAATTTTGGTTTTGGATCAAGTTTAAAACTTATATATTATGTTTGATTGTAAGAGATAGATTTTATGTTTTAATTTGTAGATATTTTGTTTATTTTTATGTACACAAATTTCTATAAAAATAATAAATGTTTTGAATAAAATAGATTAGGTATATAGTTTTATGCGGTGTTAGAATGGTTATGTAAATCTTATGATCATAACTACCAAATTAAATTAGTATGACTATTAGGTCTCAACCTGGATAAGTTATATGATACTGATTCATTCCTTAGTATTTTAATTCATTTCTTCCATGTCTATTTGTTAATTTTTTTAATTGAATTTTTCATTTTACTGCAATAACATATATTTATATTGATAAATTGTATTTATTGATAAATAAATATTTGTTGAAAATAAGTTGTTGATAAAGATTGTCGAAGGATATAAATATCTTTTAGTAATTATTGACCGTTTCAAATCGGTCGATAAAATATATGATAGGGTTTTTTCTTTCTCATCCTTTATCTTTTTGTTTCATTTCCTTTTTTAGATAGTACCGGACAATCATATCACCACCAACAAACTTTCTTTTGAAGAAAAATTTAAATATAAAATATATTAGTAACATTTATTGATAAATTAGAATTTATAAACGGAATATACATCATCATTAATATTCTGTCAAAAATAAGTAAAACTCTTCTAATGATTTAATTTTTGGTAATTGATTTTGGTCTGTAATCAATTTGCTTTTTGGCACGTGATAATGATGATTAACAGAAAATAGATTTTTAAGAAGGGGTACACGGTCCTAGGGTAATAAAACAAATTATTTCAATTTTTTTTAAACATTTTATTTTCTTGAAAATTCTAAATTAAGTTGTGAAACTTATTATGGTGTGCGTGTTTCTCTAAACATGGCTCATCCAAACATATATAACTAAAACTTATTATTGGCAAAGAAAAAAGAATGTTATTAAACTGTGAAAACTATATTTGTACAATTGAACTTTGTTATTGGAAAAAATGTTATTTATTAAAAAAAATCAAGAAAGAAAAAAAAGTGAAAAATGACTTAATTTAAATTTTAAAAATAAATTAAAATTTAATTGATATGATAGAGTAAAATAATACTTCTTAATCATAAAATTATAAAATAAGTACATTATCCTTATAAAAAAAATATATTTAATTAAATATTAAAAAATCTTAGATACTCTCATTTACATTCTGTCACGTACCATTTTATAAGAGATTATTTATTTTATACTATTAACGTCCGTAATTTTTGTATAAAAACCTGATAAAAAAAGTAAACCATTTTCATATTTTTAAAATAAAAGGTATAATTTTTAGTATAAGCCTACAAACAATAAAGTTTAGTTTCATTATACGAGTGTTTAAAGAAAAATCTTTTGATAAAAATGCAGAAAAATATGTGATGTTATTTTCTAATGCAGTTTTATATTATTTTGAATTGTTTAGTTGTTAATAAAAGGTTTAAATGTACTGAGAAAAAGTATGGAAAAAAAGAAATGATTTGACATGACCGTTATGGAGGAAAGAAGGTAGGGTTAGGTAGGTCCCCACTGATAAATATAGGGCAGAGCTGATTTGGCCGTACGATTGGAAGACTGTAGAAATTTACTCTCTCCGATCTCACATTCTTACTGTGTCTCTCTGCATTCAATCTTCATCTTCTTATTCCCAAATAAGACATAAACACGTCAATTTCAAACCGTCATTTCATTTATCGTTCTCTGCCACCAAATCTTTCGCACAAAATCACCAAAATCCTTCACTTTGACCACCTTTTGCTTCATCCATCCTACAGAATAAGCAACTCTATCATTTTACTCTGATGCATTCTTTCAGCTAAAAATGAGTGAAGAAGTATCTATGAAGGATAATAATTTTGGATTCGGCTTTCTGTGTGGATAAGAAAGCCAAGACATGAATTTGTGAGGATTTGATGTGCTTTGCATATCCTCAAAGCATCAAATGGAGAAGAAATGGGTGGATGACAAAGCAGATGAAGAAGAAGACAAGTAAATAAGAATCAGAATGAATATATATTTTTTTAAATAAAAATAATTTGATTTAAGAGACACAAACATACATTTTAAAATTAATAAAAAAACATAAATATTTAAAAAGTACTAATAGTTAAACCAAAATTACAACCCTAAATGCATTACTAGTATTCATCTCAAACCACATATGACATATTTCATCCATATAAATAAAACTATTATATAATCTCTGATTTGAATATTAAAAAATTTCAATAAAAGAAATTGAGAAAGAATATTACTTATAAATTTCTTAGATTTATTTTTAATTATATGTATCAACTTCTTAAATTGAAAAATAGAAAAAATAAAAGTAATTAGAATTTAAAATTTATTATAGTTTCTTATTTTCCAAATCATTCATATAATCGCAGTAATGACAATCACTTTAAATAAAGAATTACATGCGAAGTACATAACCTAATCAATCAAATCCAAAGAGAAAAACTATAAATTTTAAAAAAAACTTCAATCATTCTTACAATTGTATAGTAATAGAACATTGAAAGAATAAATGAGAGAAAAATTCAACATTGTTTACACACAAAGAACACATAGAGTACAAAATCACACCCCTTTTGGAACATGCAAATCAATTAGTAAACGATCATATAACAACTTTCAAAGCACTAAAGTTTGAGGTAGTAGTACAACATTCAACCAAATCAAATTCACCTTATCCATATATTTCATGTTATAATAGTAAAAGTTTTTAGTAACTTTTTGAGAAAGTACACCCATATTATCTAGAATACAATTAGACATATCCTCATCCTCATTAACCATCAAAGAAAAATCACATAAATTGGAAATAAAAGAAGGATAATTAAATATCCTTAATTTGGTCATTGGTAAATATTCACCGGTAAATATTCACCGGTAAATATCACAACTTCATCTTCCTCCTCCTTATCCTTTTTTCTTTTTCTTCTTTCTCCTTCTTTTTTCCTCCTCCTCCATCGTCACCATTGTCACGTTTGTCATCATTATCGCCTTTGACTCCTTCTCCTCTTCCTTCTCCTCTTGCATCTCCACCAACTTTGTTTCTACAACTGCCATCATTGCTACTACCATAATTGTCATTGTTGTTGTCATTGTCTCCTCTTCCACCTCCACCTCCTCTTTCTCCTTCTCCTTTTCCCCCTCCTCTTGCATTGCCACCGACTCTGCCTCTGTAGCTATCATCGTTGTTATTGTCACCATTGTCGTTATCATCACCTCCTTTTCTTCTTCCTCCGGTCTCATCCTCCTTCTTTTTCCTTCTTCCTCCTTCTCATCCTCCTTTTTCTTTCTTCTCCTTCTCACTCATTTCTAATTAATTATAACAAATATTTCATCAAATTTGGTAAAAAATTTGATAATCATTTTATCGATAGAATTAACAATGAATTTATCAATAGATTTTAAAACAAATTAAATAACAAAAAATTTACCAATGCATTTTCAAAAAGTTCAAACAAGTTTTTTGATGAATTTTAAAATAAAATATATTATCAAAGAAATTTCTAACATATCAAAGTCCAAAGCGAGTACTTCAACATCCATTTTATTGATGAAATTTATCAATAAAAATATTTATTAGTAATAAACATAATAAAGTAACAATAAATTTTACAAAACAAATATTATTAACTAATCCATTTGACAAATATTTTTGTGGATAATAAAACTTCTAATTTATATTATAAACAAATTTACGGAATATATTACCAATAAATATTTTGATTAATAATTAAAATTTCAAAATTTATAATAATAAAATCCATCAATAATATTTGTTTTAAAAAAAATCATGAATAAAATTTTGTAATATCATTGTTATGCTTGAACAAGATTCAATTTCTCCAACAATATTATTAAAATGGGTGTCTTTTGACAAGTCAAAATTAAAAAAGCTCGATGAAACTAATTATAAAATGGTGTAAGACACACATTTAAAAGTCTTCTCAGTGGGGTTGAAGTTAAGTGGTGAGTTCAATTTGACAATAGCTAGTAGTGGAACAACAACAAGAAAAGTATAATAATCCAATATCACAAAGTTGACAAAGTAAGAACATTAAAAATTTACAAATAAAAAGTATGTTGAAAATAATTATGATGAATCTAAGATAAATTAACGAGAGAGACGTATATTTTTTCAATTTTAAATATTTTCTATATTATTTATAATTAAAAACATTATTCGATTTTAGTGAGACAGTATTATATATTTGTTGAAAATAGATAATATCAAATGTATTATTGAGTGTAACAATTATTTGAATGAAATTGAAATTAATTAATGGTGGAATTGTAGCTGAAAGGGTTATTGTTGAGTGCTGAGTTGTCCTCATTGCAGACAAGACTTTTCATTGTTGACTTGGTGATAATGCAGTGATGCCATGGCATGAGGAATCAAGACAAGTGGGAAATAGCAACTTGCGAAGTGACATTAACGTTTTTAATGGGTCTGTGCCAAGTGACTTTCACAGCACCGACATCTTACTGTCTATCTTCTTTTTCATACTATTTTCTTTTATCAATTTTATATTTCTGTATCCCTTGCTTAATGCTAAGTGAAGAAGATGCATTCAAAGACCAGAACAAATAAAGCAGACAACACTGTGACCCACATCAGTTTTCTCTCCGTCTCAATAATTACTCCAATCATACTTTTTCATCCATAATCTAATCATATGCTTCTACACAAATTTTTACTTATCAATTCTTACAAAAATTCTTTATATAATTCAAATCTACAGTTTAAATAAATTTTACAAAGGATTTAATATTTTTGATTTGTTATTAAATGATATTTATTTATTTTTGTAATTTATTGTTGGAGTGGAACCCATGAGGAGTTAATGTTGAGTACATTGGTTTTGAATGAGAATTTAGATAATGATAAATGAATAACGTGAGACAAAGAATGAGAATAATTGTTGTATTTAATTATATCATGAACTTTGACGGATGATTGGAATAAGTGAGTGTTGGAGTTGCACTTGAGTGTGTGGTTGATGAGTATAAGAGTGGGAAATAGGTCCAATTGTTGTACCTAGTAAAGTCTGAGACTATCGATCGTCTGATACGAGATAACGAATCTCTTTGGCCTTGTGTGCGAAAAGGGGGTGCTCGAGTATTGAGCCTTCTTTGTATGAGGGTGATAGTGTTTGCCTTATCCTTGTGTGGAAACATGTTCCTTAGCCAGGATGGTGGGACTACTCGAGTAGACATGTAGGGGAGGCTACACGGGACTTGTAAGGGAGGCTACAGGTTTATGAGGTAAGGTACAAGAGTGTGACTGATTCTTTTCATTATGGAGTTATGGTATTGTGAAGGCTCATGGTGTTATTCATGATGAGGTTAATTCTGATGGAGGTGCATGTGATGCTGATTCGTGGTGATTGTGTTTGGAAATTATTAGTTAATGAAAATGTTAACGATGATCATGGTATACAAATGATTATGTGAATAAGGGTAGCACATGAGATGAATGATTGTTATTGGATTTTGCTTACTTGTCATGTACATCGTTACACACACATCATTACACACACACACACACCCACATGCACACGCACACACACACAAATCTGATAAAAGCATCAACACAACAAGTTAATTTTTACTCACCCAACAAAAATTATGTTCATCAAACAACTAACCATTAAAAGATTTTACAAACAACTTCTCAGAGTTGTGAATTCCTCACTTTAGGACAAAAACTCCTAGGTTTTTACTTAAATGAATTTCATCTAGTGAGAGAATGACTCACCTAATGACCCAAACAAAGTCTTAGTTAAAGGCTCGCTCAATGAGATTTTGGCTCCCAATATTCTTTAAGCTCTTGAATTTTTAAATAAAACAATTATCGTCTAACGAGAGATTGACTTGTCCAAAATTTTTTCGTATTTTAGAAAATAAATTGGATAGATCAAGTGATCAAATTGGTTTAGATCGATTTTTCTCTTCAGTTTGTATGCCTAATCTAATAGATTTTGTTCTAAAATAATATCAAACTAAATCAATTCAACTCATTTGATATATTTTGATTGTCCGCTGGTCACTACAAAATACTCTTAAGCATATAACAATGATAATGTTCTCATTTAACATTCAAAATATTCACCAAATACATAATTCAAACAATATCAAAAAACATGCACATAGACAAATATGGTGACCACATCACCTCCATTTTCAAATCTTCTAGTACTATTGGAAGTAAATTGGCTTCCTTTACCTGATTAAACTTTTTGGGTCAAGTTAGATCTCTAAAAACTACCACTCAATCTCAAATAAATTACAGTTGTACACATAAAACTCTGATAACATATTCAGACATACCCTTACGGTTCTTGACTAACAGATTTTTTTATGCCTCTAGAAGAGTCAAATGAATACCCAGTCCTTTCCCCTACATGAAAAACTCTTCAAAATTAACTAAAAAAAAGACAAAGAAAAACTTACTCAAAAGAAAATTTTGATTAAAAAGAGTTGTTTTGTATTACATCGTGATCCCAAGGATGGAGTATGTTCAAAATGAGAAATGTTAGAGAAAAAAAATAGAAAAAAGTTTAGAAGGAAGATAGTTTTCTAAATTAAAAATTGAATAATCAGATTTTTCTATTTATAAGTTTTTAACTTTAATATTAGAATGTTCATATTTCATCTTAGATATACAAATTCTATTCTTAAATTATTTTTTAGATAATTACATTTATAATGAAGGTGAGATAATTGTTACAATAATTGTACCACATGACCATACATTCATCAATTCAACTCATTTTATATATTTTGATTGTCCACTGCTCATACAAAAAATATTCTAAAGCACACTACAATGATAACGCTCTCATCTAATATTCAAAACAATCACTGAATACCCAAAGTTCAAACAACATAAAAAAAACCTGCACATAGTCAAATATGGTGACCACATCACCTCCATTTTTAAATCTTCTAGTATTAGAAACAAATAAGTTTCCTTTACCTCATTCAAACTTTTTGGCTCAAGTTAGATATTCAAGAATTATGACTCATTCAAACTTGTCCAGAGAACTCTAATACAAAATTCAAACACAGATTTTTTTTATATCCCTAGAAGAGTCACATGAAAACCTCTCTTTTCCATGCGTGAAAAACTCTCCAAAATTAACTAAAAAAAAAAGACAAGGAAAAACTTACTAAAGAAAATTTTGATAAAAAAGATTCTAATGATGGACTATGTTCAAAATGAGAAAAGTCAGGGAAACAAAATAGAAAAAAACTTAGAAAGATGATAGATTTTCTAAATTAAAGTTTGAATAGTCAGATTTTTTCTATTTATAAGTTTTTAACTTTAATATTAAAAACTTTAATATTAAAATATTCATATTTCATCTTAGATATACAAATTCTATTCTTAAATTATTTTATAGGTAATTACATTTATAGTTTCACTGTGATGAAGGTGAGTTAATTGTTACATTAATGTATTTGAATGTGAGATAAAATTTGTTTTACAGTTTCTTAAAAAATATAGATGTAACTTTTTTCTAATACAAAAACTATAAAGTCCTTCGGCTTTGAAATTATACACTTACAAAGTAAAATCATTTTCAATATCACAAAGTACTTTAATTTATTTTTATAATAATTACATTATTATGTGTTGATTATATATATATATATATATAATATAAATAATAAAATATAATATAATACTAATATTACAATTTAATAATTAAATAAAACAATTTTATAAATTAAAATATTTTTTTTGAACTGATTACTCATATTCTATTTAAATTTAATTTTAATTAATTATATTTTATTTTAAATTAATTTCATCAATTATTTTTTATTTTAAATAATAACCCATATTTTATTTTAAATTCATTTAAACTAATTAAATTTTGGTTTAAATTAAAGTAGAATTAAAATCTTACAATTTTATTGATTAAAATATTTTTTTATCTGTATGTCAAATCACTCAATAAATAATTTTTTCTCCTTCATTTCTCTTCACGATCCACTCTTTTTTTCTTAATCTCTTCATTATTCTCTCCTTGTTATCTCATTTTCATTCTTTTCTACTCTGTAAAATTCATATTCAAATTCAAAGAGAGTTGGATTTGTAAAACTTATATTTGAAAGTTGGAGTTACATATTAAATTATCTCGTTTAAGTTTTTATTTAGCTTGCAAGAATATATAAATGAAAAAGTATTCAATTTTTAAGAAATGGTTAAGTTAACTTCTATCTAACTAAATTATACCAAATTAAAATAACTTTTTTAATTAGTTACTTTTCCGTGTGAAGCAGCATAGTCCACAAATTTGGAGCAGCCTGGAAATTCTCCCAATCTAATAGAGCGAATCTACAGGGTTTAAAAAATCAGTGTATGATATTAACAAAATAAATAATATAAATAAAGTAAAGATATTTTGAATGAGAAAAGTATTTTTAAATATTTGGCATGAGAGTGATGAAAGATAAAGGAAAAGATAAAAGAAATAGTTAAATTAATACGGAACCAATCATTGTCTCTGGAGCAATCCATTTGTCTTATGAGTGGATGAGTGAGTCACTTCAAGATCGAAGGGTTGAGGAGGGTTCTCCGTCTGATTGACATCAACGGTTCAGATTTGTTTGGATGTGTCGAACACTTGAAATATCTTCAATCAATGGCCACATATGCGTCTGTGATTGGACACTCTGTCTGTCTGCACTAAAGGCGCACACAATCACAGATTCTCTTTTCTTCTTCACACCTATTTCTATTTCTACATCAATACAAACACGTCCAAATTATCTCTTCCATCAAAATAAAAAAAGTAATTTTTTATAATAATAATGATAGAATAATGAATGTTAAATAATCACACAATTTTATTATCGACATATTAAGATATCATTGTTCCTTTGTATAATATATTTTAGAATTATAGCCGCATAAAAATGAAATTAAATTGGTATGATTTTTATTATAATTGAATAAAATAACTGAATATAAAATGATATCATGTTATATAATATTTTGAAATATATAAGTTGATAAAAATGTTAATTACACATAAAATAAATAAATAAATTGTTTCAGATGAATATTAAAAAATAAGCAGATCTATTATAAGCATATCTTGAATAGATCTGGGAAATTTCTTGCACCATCTTTGGATAAAGACATATCTAAGAACTGTTCATAAGAGATAACGAACACATCGTGTTTCTTGTACTTTCGGAGATTATTCGAGATTATACAACTGCTTCT
This sequence comes from Vigna umbellata, assembly GCF_029865625.1. Taxonomy (NCBI): domain Eukaryota; kingdom Viridiplantae; phylum Streptophyta; class Magnoliopsida; order Fabales; family Fabaceae; genus Vigna; species Vigna umbellata. The sequence continues at coordinate 20,362,761 of NC_142165.1, read as the reverse complement.
GCCATTTATTACTAACTCTTCTTCCTGACTTTTTTAAACCCTCGACGATTTATTTTTCCTGACTAACACAAATTCTTTTTAAAATTTATTAAATAATATACACAAATAACATAGTTTTTTAGATTATAATTTGTATTGTATGTTTTTAAAAAATTGGAAAATAATACTTTAATTTCATAGTCTTAAATATCTACTTATTTAACATGTTGTGAGTTTAGTGATTGGACAGTTTTCCTTTCATCTGAATTAATTGATCGGACTAAGTTGATTACAAACTAAGGAGCGATCTGACATGATAATCAGATGGATCAAAGTAGTCAAAATAACTGAAATAGCTGAGATAAACAAATTGATAGGATAATTTGGATGGATCAGAGGACTGCCTGGCTTTTATTCCAATTTATTTATCCTGTTCATTTCCTTCATATCCTGTTCACATGCAACATGGAGGCCATGACCAGGATAAAATAACGTAAGCTCGTGACTTTGGCAACAACGAGGTTCTCGGAACAGGTTTTGTCCTTTAGTACGTGAAAATGTTTCTTTTCTTTCTTCTTCTTATTTTCTCCTTTCATCTTTGATTACTAATGGTGAATGTGATTACTGGTGATGGAGGTAACAAATCTTTGGACATTTTCTTCGACAAAAAATTGTTATTTTTGTTCTTCGATAGAGCTTTTAGAGCTTTTTTATTTTTCATTTTATTATATCTATGTTTTGTCATTCTTGACTGGTGTTCTGACATTTGGCCATGGATGTTTTTCAGTTTTCCCTTTTTTAGAATGTGATCATGAGTGTCACGGTCAAAAAGCAGAAAAAGACTGAGAGGTTTTTTTTGTTTTGAATTTTTTTGAATATTATAGTGAGAATTTTAATGACAATACAAATTATTTCAATAAAAAAATATTTTTTTTTTACTGTTTTTAAGTGTCAATGTTGTTACTAAGTTGAATTAGTAACTTTGTCACTTGTAAATGGAAGAACCATTTTGAATAATTTTAAAACTTAAAAAGTGTAGTGAAATTAATTAAAAGATAAAAGACCAAATTGAACTAAAATAAAAGAAATTAAAATTTGAAAAAATACTAAAAAAAAGTTAGTTCAATCCGTTGTTAATAACAATAATTTGTCGTAGTTCAAATTTATTAGTATATTATTGACAGTAAAAAATTTGTTGATAAATTAATTGTCAATAAACTTTTTTTATGAATGATTAAATTTATTAATAATTATTGGTAACAGTTGATTTCTTATAAATATTTATCAATAAGTATAATTTGAAAATTACATCAAGTAAAATTAATCAATAAAACATGTGATTAGGTAATTTTTTTTTCTTTTCTTCTACATCTTTCTATTAATTAGCAATGAAAATATTACTGATAAATTAATTAGCAATGAAAATATGATATATTTAAGCTTACTAACGAATTTATTACCATTAATATTAAATTGTTGATAGAATACTATTTTCTTGTAAATAAATATACAATAGTGTTCATACCTTATATCTTAACATCAATTTTTAAGATATGAATAAAAAGAAAAATTAAAGTAAATAATTTAGTAAATTAATAATAATATTAGTCACTTGTTATATTTTTTTTCTTACTAAATTTGCGTTACAAAGAATATATATTATTTTAGCCATATTACACTTTTCCTCGATTCTACCATAAACACAATTTAATATTTTTTTCATATAACGATAAATATGCCACTTTTTTAAGACATTTTTGCCAACATAGTTATATTTTTTAAATTAATGTATTATTTCGATTAAAAAATTAATTTGAGATTAAATTAGTTGACAAATTAATATTTAATTAAAAGGCGACAAACTTAGGTAATTTAATTTTTCAAATAAATGATAGTAAACTTTGAATATTACTTAATAAGGATCGACTTTGTAAGGTTGGAGACATATCTTTCATGAAGTAGGTAAGCATTTCAATTATTGACTCTTCAACAAGTTTCATTAATATTATGTTTAGTTGAGGAGATGAATTATGGAATGATTTATAAGCGGATGGAAAATGAAGTGGTTTGATTTAATGGAAAGAAAGTAAATTTGATTAAAAAAATCTATGGGCATATGATATTAATTTGATTGAATTAACGAAGGTTGGTAAGTTTTTTCTTAATGTAATTTCAAATTTGTCGTTAGATATATTTTTTCAACTTTTTTTTTTTATTTTGGATAAAAAAACCATTGAGTAGATAAAAATAAATTATTCCTTAAAAATATTATTTATTAATTTTCAATGATATTTATAACGAGAAATTTAAAAAAAAAATCAAATAAATGAAAGTATGTAAAAAATATATATTACATATAAGGGTAAATTAGTAGTTCACCACGAATAAAATATTTTCTACTCATCTCATGCTTCACTCTTTCTTCAGAAACTCTTTTTGTTCAAATCATAACAACTCACCTTCATAGAATAAATAATGAGTTATATAAATTTTTTTCTAGGCGAAGAAAGTAAGTAATGAATAAATAAGTAGAGAAAAATCATAGAATACATATATGTGTAAAAAGAAAGAGATGGAAATTATATAATAAGTTATATTTTCAAGATATAATTATTTATTTATATATTATATCAAAGACGCTGATAATATTTTATTAATATTTTTTATGTTTATATTATTTAATTGGTTACAAATTTAGTATAATAAATTATGTTAATAATATTTATATTTTTTTATTATAGTAATTAAATAATAAATCACTCTCTACTCTCTTTTTTTCTTTTGATTCAAAAAATTTTACTTTTACTATTCTTTTCGTTTTTGGCTCTTATAACTTCTATCACTTAACACTTAAAACACAAGGTATTATAAGAAATTATATATTTTTAACTAATAACATAATTTATATATATATATATATATATATATATATATATATATATATATATATATATATATATATAAAGAGATTCTTCTTTTTGTGGACACAATTGTTTTCTAGTTTTATTCTTGATGTAGTCTTTTTAATAAAATAATTATTTTACAAATTTATCCTTTGTGCCACAATTTTTAATAATTTTATCCTTTATGACATCAAGAAGATCAATAATCGCATTTGAGTTGTTAATCAATTTGGAATCTAAAGTTTTATCATGACTTTGTCCTTAAAATGTTTATAAAAAGATGGAGAGAAGAAGATGTATTTAGACTGCCATTAGGCTTGACTTTTTAGCAATGTGAAATTATCTGGTGTATTAAAACAAGCTTCCATAGCTGAGGGTTAGAAGAGTTTTTCATCCATAGACAACGTCAATATTACGATCTTAAGTCCGTCTAATGACATTGTCAAGATCAATCACTACATATAAGATATTGTTTCTTTTAGAACCTTAAACTCTATCATGATTTTATCTTTAAAAAACACCTCAAAGAAAAAAAATGATATTTAAACTACAATTAGTCTCGACATGATGCAAGATTATTAAGATACTAAACTAATTTTGATCCTAAACTTAAAAATAAATGAATATTGTTTCGGTAGATACTTTTAGGGACCGAGAGACTAACCTGCTGACGCGTCTGGGCCGCTCGCTCGCTTCCAAACTCCTCCTGTTGGCCGATCGGTGTTGGCGCAAACCGATCGGTCTCCTTCTTGACGAGGGAGGATGTACCTGCAAAAGGTACTCCGACGCCCAAGTTAGGCGTGTGATTTGAAGAGCCTCGGCTCTTGGTTGAATATTTAGTGAATGATTATCACTATTGAGTATTTGAGAGTAGCGTAGAGTGAATAATGCGTAAGTGGAACGTACCTGGCTCTTGGCCCTAGCTTTGTATTTATTATTTTCCTCATGGATCCTGAGTTAATATAAGCCCAATAAAATATAAACAGAATAAGATATAAACAGATTACCTAAATATCCGGTTGGTTGTTTGTAACCGCTCGGTTAATATTTCATACTATACATTATGCCCCCCAAGTCCGAGTTAAGCGTTTGGCTTTAGCCGTGGTTAACTATAGGACTTATGAGTTTGAGGGAGGGTGTGTTTGTGGTATTGGTGAGCTTCTGCCGCTCTTGTCGGTGGTTGAAGAGAGTTCTTTTTAGAACTTTCTCCATGTAAAGACAGACCGATGGCGTTTTACCGCTCGTCCTTCAACATGAACCGAGAGGAATTTACCTCTCGCCCTTCAACAGGAACCGAGAAGAATTTTACCTCTCGGTCTTCGACAATAAGCGAGCGGATTTTACCGCTCGACGATCGACACTAACCGAGCTGGATTTAGAGCTCGTCCTTCAACAGGTACTGAGAGGAGTTTACCTCTCGGTCTTCGATAATAAGCGAGCGGGTTTTACCGCTCGACGATCGACGCTCGACGATCGACACTAACCGAGCTGGATTTACAGCTCGTCCTTCAACAGGAACCGAGAGGAGTTTACCTCTCGGTCTTCGACATTAACCGAGAGGGCTTTACCGAGGGCTTTACCTCTCGACCTTCTACTTTAACCGAGAGGGATTTACCTCTCGACCTTCGACTTTAATCGAGAGGGGTTTACCTCTTGACCTTCGTCTTTAACCGAGAGGGGTTTACCTCTCGACCTTCGACATTAACCGAGAGGGCTTTACCTCTCGACCTTCTACTTTAACCGAGAGGGATTTACCTCTCGACCTTCGACTTTAATCGAGAGGGGTTTACCTCTCGACCTTCGACTTTAACCGAGAGGGGTTTACCTCTCGACCTTCGACTTTAACCGAGAGGGGTTTACCTCTCGACCTTCGACTTTAACCGAGAGGGATTTACCTCTCGACCTTCGACTTTAACCGAGAGGGGTTTACCTCTCGACCTTCGACTTTAACCGAGAGGGGTTTACCTCTCGACCTTCGACTTTAACCGAGAGGGATTTACCTCTCGACCTTCGACTTTAACCGAGAGGGATTTACCTCTCGACCTTCGACTTTAATCGAGAGGGGTTTACCTCTCGACCTTCGACTTTAACCGAGAGGGGTTTACCTCTCGACCTTCGACTTTAACCGAGAGGGGTTTACCTCTCGACCTTCGACATTAACCGAGAGGGATTTACCTCTCGACCTTCCACATTAACCGAGAGGGATTTACCTCTCGACCTTCAACATCAACCGAGAGGGATTTACCTCTCGACCTTCGACTTTAACCGAGAGGGGTTTACCTCATTAGCCGAGCGGGATTTACCGCTCGTCTTTCAACATGAACCGAGAGGGATTTACCTCTCGGGCTTCGACATTAACCGAGCGGGATTTACCGCTCGTCCTTCAACATGAACCGAGAGGGATTTACCTCTCGGCCTTTGACATTAACCGAGCGGGATTTACCGCTCGTCCTTCAACATGAACCGAGAGGGATTTACCGCTCGGTCTTCGACCTAGGAGTGCTTCCTAGGGAACGGGCTTTACCGTTCGGCTTTGAGAGGGTTTTACCTCTGTTTTGGGCTAGGATTGTTTCCTAGTGAACGGGATTTACCGTTCGTCTTTGAGAGGGCTTTACCTCTCTCCCGAGGGGGATTTACCGCTCGGTCTTCGACCTAGGAGTGCTTCCTAGGGAACGGGCTTTACCGTTCGGCTTTGAGAGGGTTTTACCTCTGTTTTGAGCTAGGATTGTTTCCTAGTGAACGGGATTTACCGTTCGTCTTTGAGAGGGCTTTACCTCTCTCCCGAGGGGGATTTACCGCTCGGTCTTCGACCTAGGAGTGCTTCCTAGGGAACGGGCTTTACCGTTCGGCTTTGAGAGGGTTTTACCTCTGTTTTGAGCTAGGATTGTTTCCTAGTGAACGGGATTTACCGTTCGTCTTTGAGAGGGCTTTACCTCTCTCCCGAGAGGGATTTACCGCTCGGTCTTGGACTTGATCGTTAATTATGAACTTTGCTGACAAAATTGGCAATCAGTGCTTGCAATAAGAGACTTCCCCTTCGTTAATTGAATTCCATGATACTTTAAGCATGAAGTTCGTTTATGACTAGATCTTAGTCTGCACTTGCATAGTTGATGGCGTGGATTTCGATATATATTTGTTCAAGATGTTCATTGCTGAAATTCTCATGATGATATATATTATGGTATATAACCGTATAATAAATGATTCGGTTACCAGATATTATGAATTGCACCGAATAAATAACATAGATAATAAACAAGGTATCAAAACCGTTTCGAGATTTTATAATATTGTTGTTGATAGTTATCTCTAACACAATAATTTATTTGACTATTTGAATCACGCCAGAAAATGTTTCGGTTATAATAATTAGATAACTATATTTATAGTTATGTACTATATTATATATCATATATCATATAATATATTATGGATTATACTATATATTTAACATAAAAATAGTTGTTATAATATCTATTATCAATTAGATATTTTATGAAATATTCATATTTCAAAAAATACTTATCTTGTGGATGACGTCTCACGTAGAGATGATGATTCACGTAGAGTGCTTCATAGGGAACGGGCTTTACCGTTCAGCTTTGTTGTTCCTCCATGCTCCTTGTAGTCGCCGTTGGGTTTGCCGCTCGGCCCCACGGTGGGCGCCAAAATGTTTCGGTAGATACTTTTAGGGACCGAGAGACTAACCTGCTGACGCGTCTGGGCCGCTCGCTCGCTTCCAAACTCCTCCTGTTGGCCGATCGGTGTTGGCGCAAACCGATCGGTCCCCTTCTTGACGAGGGAGGATGTACCTGCAAAAGGTACTCCGACGCCCAAGTTAGGCGTGTGATTTGAAGAGCCTCGGCTCTTGGTTGAATATTTAGTGAATGATTATCACTATTGAGTATTTGAGAGTAGCGTAGAGTGAATAATGCGTAAGTGGAACGTACCTGGCTCTTGGCCCTAGCTTTGTATTTATTATTTTCCTCATGGATCCTGAGTTAATATAAGCCCAATAAAATATAAACAGAATAAGATATAAACAGATTACCTAAATATCCGGTTGATTGTTTGTAACCGCTCGGTTAATATTTCATACTATACAAATATAATCCTTCTAACTCAATAATTTTTGTTTTTTTTGTTAAACAATAATTTAGATTGAAATTCAAAATGAAATATGTGAAAAGGTATAATAAAAAAGGACAACATCCTGAAACACCATTTGATAGTTTAAAGGTATTTTCACAATTGAATAAAAATGTATTTATTCAATTTTAAAATTTAGAATAGAAAAATTTTAATATTACATCAAAATTTAAAAACTAAAAATATTTTTAATTATAATATATATATATATATATATATATATATATATATATATAATATTCATACTTTAATATTACAAAACAAACAATAGTTATAACTCTTAAAAAACATGGATAACATTTATATATAACTAAAATAATAATTACAAAGAAAAACTCCAATAGAATTTGCATATAGTTCAAAGATAATTATAAAAGCAATATTATCTTATTGGATTATGATACATTTATTAATGTCTACCTCATTATTTATCTTTGTCAATTGTGATTATAATAGTTACGGCGTACGTATATATAAAGTAAACAAACATTTTAACACTTTGACCCATGGAAAACAATATTAAAATACATCACAACTCATTCATTCTACGATATTCGACTATTTCCTTCATATTTATCGGATTTTTTAATTATAATAAAAGGTAAAATAACCCTTTTGTTATTTATACACTTAAACTGTAAACAGCACGAGTAAAAAGAAAGATCAGAGTAAAATATTTAAAAATTTATCACATCTATGGTAATTTTTTTTTATAGAAACCTTAAATGAGATACAAAAAGAAACAGAAGAGTTATTGTATGGCTAGAGAGCATTAAATGAAGACAATAAATGAAAGAGTAAATGTGCGTTGGAAATAGAAAATATTGAATTTAATTCTCACCATACAAATGAAATAAAGAAGTAGTGAGAGGGTGTGTTGAAGAAAGATTTAAAGTTATCGATAGGAAGGGTAATGTAGGGCAAAAATAGAGTGGGGTAGGATGAAAAAAATGAATAGTTAGAGAGAAATGAAAAAAATGAAATAAGAGATAAAAGAAAAAGGGTAAGATGATTTATGAGTAAATAAGAAGAAAGGAAATGAAATGAGGAAATGTGTGGACAAAAGCTTTGTGTTGGTTTTATTTGTGTTCCCAAAAAGAGAAGAGTGAGAGAGAGAGAATGGGTTTGAAGTGGTAGAGAGTGATGATAATGATGATAATTTTGCTAGCGTAAGTGGGAAACTCAAACCCCATTTTCTCTGAGTGTACCATTAAACTACTATATATCTACCACTCTCTTCCACACACTTCACACACCAAAACCAAAAAGGCTGCTCCATTTCAATTTCCATTTTCATTGTTAGGATAAGATCTTTGCCCTTTTGCTGCTCCTACACACAAAAACAAATTGCACTCCTCATTTCATTTCAACTCATCACTTTTTCACCTATTTATTCAGTTTCTCACACCCCATCATGCATATAGATCTGTCACACCCATCTCCCAAGCTTGCTACTTGTCATCTCTACGTTTTGCATGACTCTCTCTGACTCAATGTACAGAAAGTCAGACACCGAAAGAGAGAGAGAGAAGGAGTTTTGTGTCTCCCAACATGGTTTTGGTTCCAGTTTATTTTATGGTGTTCATACCCTTTTTCTTTCTTCTTTTATCTTCTCTCAGAACCATTTCATCTTCTTCCTTATCTCTTGATTCGTCTTCTGGGGTTTGTTTTCCTTCTTTGTGCCCTTATTTGTCGGACCGAGGTTGTTGGTGACAAACCCTAAATTCTCAGAATTGTGTTCCTCTGAGAACATGCATGTCAGATCCTAGATTTTCCACCTTTTTAGCTCCAGATTTCGTGAAGTTTTCCTTTAATATGGATGTCACATTTTTCCTCCTCAGATCTGACTCAGTTGTGTGGCTTTTGTTTTTCCCTTCAGATTTTTCCAAACCTTTTGTCTGTGAAACTTTCCATATTTGGGATGCTATTGTATGTGTACTTAGTTTCTTTTAATTCCTTCTATTTGGACAGAAATTGACAGAAGAGAGTGAGCACAAAGAGGCACATGATATAACTCTATATCACTGCTTTTGTGTGCTCACTACTCTTTCTGTCGGTTTTCGGTGCCAGAAAATTCTCCGACTCTCCTTGCTCCATCAACCAAAACCAAACCACATCATCTTCACTCTCTCTCTCTCTCTCTCTCTCTCTCTCTCACTCACTGAAACAGTTCAATTACATGGTTGTTTATCTGTTTCACTATTATTCAACAGTGAGTAAAAGTTATATTATGGCTTTGGTGTTTTGCTAATATGTATGTTTGTATTTTGTTTTATTTTATCTGCTACTATAATCGGTTGAAACAGGCTCATACGTGTTCTTTGATTGTCTTTATTATGGTTTATAGTATATTAGTCCTTGCAAAACGGATAAGTGTGACTTTTGATAGCATTACCTTGCACAAGGTGCCCTGGTTATTGTGCAGACCTTGAGGGGCACCGTTTTCTATCTTTTTATGTGTATTTGTATGCTAGCGAGTGGGAGGGACCATACATGCTACATAGTATGGTCCACACTTGTTGTTGTTTTCACTTTCTAGCATCTAGCTAGCTATTATCGTTTTTCTGATTCCATAGCCTTTCATATTTTAAGTATATAGAGTATGCGGGCCATCAACTTGTTCATTGCTGTAATGTTCTCACCTGAAACAGTGTTTGGCTTAATTAGTTAGAATCTCCAAAACAGTACTATTGTGTGGTCTGATTCTTAGCAAACAACCCTATACTTAGGTTCGTCAATATAGGGTTTATCATTACCCACCAAAACTTGTCAGAATAATAACCCATTTAGTGAGCACTGGTCAAATGATTTTACTTTGCTTTTCTTTTTCTGGTTTTTTCTTTCTGATATGGATTCTAATACTGTGTTAAGGTTCTGGTTAGATCTTGATAAACTGATAAACATGCATTTTATATGAACAGTTTGCAATCTTATTTTTCTTATTGAGTTTGATGCTTAGCTGATAGAAGCATAAACTGAATCTTCTTAGTTGTCACTGTTATATGGACATTACTAGCATATTACCTTTCTTATAACAGTGAAATATCCACTTGTTGTGATTGCTTTTTATCAATGATATTGAAAGAGTGCTGGTATTTCTCTATCGTGGCTGTGTTGGACAAGAAGCACATATCAATTTGTTACTGAAAAGGTTTAACAATCAAACTCTTTATTCCAGTTGTACGTGCAATGGTTAGACAAATTCAGCTTGTTTGGTCCTACATCTTCATAAACATATAAAAGTATAGCTATAACAGCTTTGCAAAACTAACAGCCTTAAAGATATGTTTGGATAAACTGTCTATATATACTTCTCCAACACAAAAAAAAAACAGCTTCTTCATAATCTAATTGTTAAAATTATAACATGCATATAATTTTAATTTAGCCATCTTTCACTTTTTTTTCTCCTGTATGTGATTATAGAGAAGTTATCCATTCACACCCTTATTCTCTTCAGATAAGTTTAGCTTCATGATAATGTTGAAATCCATCACTGATTGGTTTTTGGATTTCAAGTTTTCATATTTTTTGTTTCCAATTCTTAAAACAAATATCAAAGACCAAGTCCTTATGATGCTTTATAGTAGATTTTTCCTGAGACCATCCCTGCAATCCCTGAAAGTATTTATTTTACCAAATTACAGACCGTAGTAGATTTAGCACATATATATATGTAATTCACAATGAATAATATTTGGGGCTTTGTCAAGTTTTATATTAAGTATCCGGAATGATATTGAAAAATAATGATATTCATTCAGTAATATGTATCTTGTATTTTTGGATATTCATTTATCAATGTTACTGCAGTTTTGAGCAGTGCATCAAATTATCTTATGATTTTAAGTTGGTTGAATTCATTGGAAATCGATCTTGTTGATACTAATAGGCTTGGAAGAATTTTAGATGCTGGCGAATGAATGACACAATCTCCTGATTCTGTCAAGGTATACTGGCTAATTTGTGCAACTTTTACATTATTGTGATTTGATTGATGGTCCATAATTCTGTTTGGTTTATGTACTTTTTCTGATAAATTTGTAGTCGTTAGTTTAAATGACGTAAGACTAATTTTGGTATATTTTTTCTGTAGTTACCTTTTTTGCACTTCTTTCTGTAATATATCAGTTTATAGTTATACTGATAGAGACAATATATATGAATACACACACCCCAGTTTGCACAAAGACAACCCAAAATAAATTTGCAGCAGTAAATAGTGTATATAATGGAAAGGTTTCACTTTGTTTGAAGTGATTAATAATTATGATCATTTGTTGTTATGGATTAATCACAACCATAATTTAGATGAATAGATTGTTCTTAAGAACTATATCTATGACTTTTGAATACTGATTAAGTTATTGTATTTACAAAAACATGTATGTATACTGCTGTTATAATATATCTGAACAAGACAACAACAAAAGTCTCATCCAATGCATCAAAGGGCTTTAGGCTGAGTATATTATAGACAATTTCCTCTAATGTCTTTCTTCATCTTTTGTCCCTTACTTTTGCAGATGCCTAAAAACCACATAATCTGTTGTAATCACTGGTGTGCTTACAGGAATCTTCTTTGTAAATGTTTATATGAAGGTGAATAATTTTCTCCAATACTGCTACAGAGGTGTTGTGACTGCATAATGAGTAAAGTTTTGCATAACTTATAACTATGTCTTCAAGAGCAGTTTTTCTTTGAGGTACTGACTCAAACGAATGTTAGAAGGCCATATTATATCAATGGAAAGAATGTTAAAGGGTAGGCTGAGAAAATTATGCAGGGGTTCTTATTTTCTCACATGGTTGCATTTTGTTTTTCACGATTGTTTTGGAGATATTTGCTTTTGTAGTTGTGTGAATGCCTTTCTTCTGCAATCTTGTGCAGTGAAATGGTAGTTTATATTTAATATACATTTTTCTTACGAAAAAAATAAGCTTTTTAATGATCATTAGGATCATCACACATGACATTAGAAACAGTCCAGATAAGAATTTCAACATATATAAATGCGTACACAGCCAAAAAAGAAATGAGTATTGGAGACGAGATTGTTTATTCCACTGAAAGCACAGTTAGCAGTTTTTATGTATGATATTGGATATATCAATTTTCTTGAATTGTATATTATTTTGTTTGGAGCATATACATGACTTTCACCAAGGTATACTTGCTTTATGCAAGACACTTTTTTTTTTTTTTTTTTTACTTTGATATAGAATAACTTCCAAACTGTAGTTTGATCTTTTAAGGAGGTTTTTTTTTCTCTTGAATTTGTGTCCGTAATGTTTTCTCTACATATGAAATATTGTGTTTTTACATGTTTGGAGAATATGATCTTAGTGGTCATTCTTGATTATTATGCCTGCTGATATGCAAACTTCATAGTAAATTTGCATCTTTAATGCAGACAGCTTTTGGAAGATGCTTGTGATGCTTTGTATTAGTGTCTGCCTTAATAATATATGGCTAGGAGTGATATATATTTTCATATAATGTTTTGAGTTCATGTGCTAGACTTGAAAATTGAATACAAATTTATGATATAATTTGGGGAATATTTAAACTCCAAATTTGAATTGCCATCATAATTTGATTACTCAATCGATTGAACAGGGTGGGAATGTGGGTTACTGAAAACCTTTACATGTTTTTATGAATTTGGATGAAGAGGAGGAAACATTTTGCAGATGATGTTTTAGCAACCTTCAAGTTAAATTTTTTTTGGAGTTCTTGGTTGATTTTTTTTTATTTTATTTTATAGTTTAATACTTTTGCTTAAATTATAACTAATACTGATTAGTTATGTATTGATAATTTTTTTCAAATTTTACTATTTATGGGACAAATTATTCTCTCTTTTCCCTTGCATAAATACTTATAAATACTTATGCTTATACGTTTTGGAAGCTCCAGTTTTCAATGAGTAAATTAATAATAATAATAATAATAATCTATTTTAAAAGTTCGATTATAGCATGATATAAGTCAACTATATATCTGTGGGGTATATTCTTTTGTGCATTTGGAAAATGTGTGGCTGTTAATTAAAGTTGGTCAATTTATCTTCTTGGGGGCATTATCGAGTTCAACCATTATTATCAAGATTGAGTGTATAAATATAAGTGCCATAAGTTATTACAAGTTTATGTGTAAAATAAAAATATTATTTTAGAGAAACTAATTCAATCTTTGTTATAAATTTCATGTATCAATTAATTATAATTTATTAGGAAGCATATTTTATTTAATTTTTCTGCTTTTGTTGAGTAGTTGTAGAAAAATTTATGCAAACAATCTTAAGCTGTTGTATAAGAGTATTAACGAAATACTGTTTAATACATGCTTTCATCTTATCTAATATCCATTTATTAAAAGTAACAAAACTCATATAAGAGTGAAGTATTTACAATGTATATTTTTTGATGATCTTAATCATTAATAATGTTTGCAATGTCTTATTAACTTCTAAAGAATGTGTTTTAACATTATATATTGACAAATAGTTACCCGTTTGTCAGTACTCATCAAATTTGACTTTGATTTTTTTTTCATAAACACTTTTTAAAAATAAAAATAAGGAAATTTTCCAAAATCAAATTAGTTAATATATAAATTAATTTATACAAATGATACTATTTTTTCTCCTAAAAGTATGAAAAGTTCATCAAAGAGTATATATGTTATGATTATTTTTTGGATATTAGGGTATAATGGGCACTTTTGATGCAGAGATTTGATTCTTTGATTCCTTTTTCTATTCATAATATGCATCCCTTAATCAAACATGCTTCCTCCACACCTGACATAAACCACTTATGTTCCTAGTTTTACTATTAAACTATTATTACCTGCTGCAATCTAGTAACTAAACAATGTGTAATGACACTCTAACCTAGAAGTGGATGCAATTATTGAAGGTTTTATGCTGTCTTAATACATATAATGTTTGTACAGTAGAATCCTAATGCAAGGTTTCTTTTTCATGTAATATTGTAGCTAGTGATTTCTTTGAGTAAAGGGCACAAGTTTCAAAATTTTAACATCTTTTTGTAATATATATATATATATATATATATATATATATATATATATATGCGCACTATATGAAAAATCACGTTAATTAAAAAAACTAATACCGTTTAGTGGTACCAAATTTTATTCAGAAAATATTTAAAAAAACGACTAACTAATGTGGTGAATTTAACTAAAATGTAGTTGAGATCAGCACAAGAAATATGTGTTTAAGTTTCAAATCGGAAGAAAAATTGATAGAAATCCTATGGCATTGTTTGGTGCAAATCTAATTTTGTGAACATTTTTTCACATTATGTTGACATTATTTAACTGTTAAATTTTTGGTATATAATACTTTGTCCGAAATTACTCTTTTGTGTATATAATACTTTTTTTATAATACCTTTTTCACCAGAAGATTCTACTATTTTGAAAATATTCTTCCGTTAAATTAAAGATGCTAAAAAAATAGCATTGTTTAAATAAATCACTTATCTATGCTTAATTATTAATAATATAAAACTAAAGTTAATATAAACAATAATTTTAACTTAATAATAAAATAACATGATCAGAATGCAAACACACGTTGTCGCAAGTTTTAGTGACAGCACTAATCATAAACAAGGGGTACCATTCCATGTTGCTATAATGGTAACATTACTTCAATAATCACGGCAAAATAATATCTAGTTTTGAACCTAGCAGCATTCAAAGCTAGGGGCAGCAATATCAACAAAATATTAAACAAGGTCACATATGAGGATGTAAAGCAGCAAATTGAGCATTAAGAGTAATTCATCCTATCTCTGAATAATTTTACAATATATATCATACATTTATGAATGGGGAATTATCAAATAGCCTGTATTATCAGAACTTGCCGAGGGAATAATATCAGTTCAATTTACTAATAAATTTACAAATAAAAAATATTGTACAACACAACATTAGGTTTTTTTGGTGTTACGTCAGAACTGCCACTTCAAAATTTGTTGACATACTAACAACCACTTTTTGCAACAGCTCCTGCTGCAAAAAGAAGATTCCTGCGAGAAAACTGCTCCGGAGCACAACACAGTTAAATCTTTATAAAGTTGAATCAAGACTAACCATGGGTAATGAAACAAAGAATGGGTAATTAGTGAATGTACCTGGAGAGAGTAAACTGAAGCAGATTTGGTTGGCAGGCTTTTTAATGATCTGAGTCTGTTAGCATTCCCACTTCTACTAATGTGAAAAATACGAGCTCAGTTTTTCCATTAGAAAAGAAAATTCCTAAAGAGATGGTTCGTCAGATAAACTACTTACTTTTCTTCATTCCTTGGAACCTTTATACCCGTAGTTACATCCCAAAATTTGACTGTGCAATCAGCAGATCCAGATGCTAGAAGAGAACCTTCACAACTGACACATCCAACAACAAAGAACAGAAGCGATGTTAAGACTTTGATAGCAACCTAAAATACCTGTTGATTTCCTTTCTATGATCAAGAAAAAATGTTGAGTGGGGATGTTTGTGGGGATCACCTGAAAGCGAGTGACCAGACACATGAAGTGTGACTGACAAGAGGTGTGACACAACAGCCACTAGAGAGGTCCCACATCATGATTGTGCCATCTTCATCACCAGATGCCATGTAGCGACCATCAGGGGACATTGCCAAAGACAAAATCATACTTCTATGACCAATGAAAACCCGAACACATTCCCCGCTCTGTACATCCCACAGTCGAACTGTTTTATCACTGGAGCCAGTAGCAATGTAGTTGCAGTTGGGATGCCACTGCACACACTAAACGAGATAGAAGAACAGGTAAACAATGCATGATTAATAAGGATTCAATAACTGAAAATATTCTTCAAGTGACTTAACATGATTTTTTGAGGAAAAAAGTAATCCATCTACAGACAAAAGAGGGGAAAGGGAATGAGTAAACAGTCAGCACAATCATGAACCCCTTCCCCTATAAAAGAAAATAATAAATAAATGCAAGATTGTCAATTGGTTCAAATATCTAGGAGCTAAATGTAAAGGAAAATGCAGTGCGTCGCACATTAATTTAGTATAAGGTGTGTTACTCTAAAAATGCAGTGCGTCGCACATTAACATAAGGTAACAGAAGTAACTTGTGTACGTGTATGAACTTCTGGAGCAATCATTGCGTAAATAAAAAAATTGAAATCAACTAGCGGATGATATAAATATGAAGAAAATTAGGACAGGCACAATTGGAATAAAATTAACTGCAAGAACTTACATCAACGTCGGACAAATGTCCTGCCATTATTCTTAAAGGTTTTGTTCTGTCCATAGACCAAATCCTGGCAGTTCTGTCATGTGAACAGCTGGCAAAATAATGCCCTGCAGGACTAAACTGCACCAGAAAAAAAAAATAATGTAGTAGTCTAGAATGTAAATGCAGACAGTAATGGCTCAAAATTAAATAGAGTGAGACAAAAGGAAAGAAGAGACACAAAACATCCATTGGATAGGGAAGAAAATCTTCATAAGCTTCATAAATAAAACTTGAGAGAACGAATTCCCAAAGATACGGTCATACTTGTATTGAACAAAGATGCAGGGTGTATATTTGGAAGAGAATACACTGCATATTACTTTAAGAATATTACATCTTTTACATTATTTTTTTTTCACTTTCTCTCTCTTCATCCCATCAACCATCTCGTCCCACAGTATCTCTCTTCTCTTTCTCATCTCTCGTTGTTACATAATTTTTCTGTAACAATACAACTTCTCTAAAAATCATATGGCAGCCCCACGTCAATTACATTTAATTATCCCTAGAGTATATGGAGAGTTGTTCAATGTCATGACATCCATTACAATTATAGGCGTTGAGCCTAGATAACCGAGAATGTTATATATTAGGATGTTTTAAGTCATTCCCATATCATATCTTTATCATTAAAAAATATCAAATCTCCTCTATTATTGTATTGACTACTTTTTCTCAATATAAATAAAGTACTCGTACTGTTTGAGAAACACAGTTTCAATATTTCTCTACCCTCGAGTTTATAGAAGTTAGAAAGATTTAGATGATAAAAGTTTACCTGAACATCCCAGATAGGGTAATTGTGACCCTTGTAACAAACAAGATTGGCATTAAGCTTTGTACTCCATAGTCGAACTGCATTAACGTTCATGGTTCAAAATAAGACTGCAGAATTAAAAATACAACAAATATACAGAGACCTTAATTTCTATAAACTGCCAATGTAAACTATTTAACATTGTCAATTGATAAAAAACTACTTTTAGGAGTTGTCAAGTATACCCTATTTTCACGTACTTGAATGTGAAACAACAAAGTAAACTGTCAAAGGTGAAGACAGAATTCTGAAAGAACAATGGATCACTCAAATGGGATCAAATTAACTTACCTGTTTTGTCTGCTGAAGAGGAAAGAAGAAAATCCCCGGCAGCACTAAAAGTGGCGGCATAGACTGGACCTGAGTGACCTTGATACAATGTATACTGTCTTCTCCCACTATTTTGCCCAATAATTTGTTCATTCTGTGACATGTCATTCCCTCCCTGCGAAAAATCTGATGATAGAAAAACTGAACTATTATAGCAAGCAAACAGATAAACTCATATTTGAGCATATTGAATTCCTAAAGACTTAAAAGATTGCCTCAATCAGTTTAAATTTAGCTAAACCGGAACTCAGTGTAGACTTCGTTCAACTACAACAGTTATATTTTTAGACACCCCAATGTTTTAACATTAGACATGATATTTGAGTTCAAGAAGCCAGTTTTATGTGTGGGTGGACAAGATTGATCAAGATTATAATCATATTAGTGATGGATTTCATTGCATACAAATTACAGTGGCATCACTCAAGCAATATTTAAGATCCACTACACAATCCAGAAAAAAGACCCAGAGTAATCACATAAATCCCCTAAAACTTCAAGAGAACATTTCCAATAAAAAGATATTACGGGGCCAAATAGTGCACCCACACTCTTTTACATCACATTCTCATGCCAAAAGTTTTTTCCCCTAAAACTTTTTAAGGAAAAATCTAAAAGAAAACGCACCATGAAGGAAGCTACTACTGTATATGTTGCATGCATGTGTGTGTATTACAGTAACATCACTCTCTTAAATGATATTTAAGATCCACTGCACAATCCAGAAAAAAAAAACCAAAGGATTCATCAATCCCCCAAACATTTTAATAGAAAATGTCCAATTACTTACAGGGAAAAATATAGAGCATCCACTGTTTTACTTCACGTTTTATACCAAGTTTTGACCCCTTACAAATTCTTAATATAAAAAAATCTAAAAGAAAATGCACCATGAGGAAGCTATGCTACTGTATATTTTGCATACACTTTTACACATACATATACATATAAGAAACTTAAAAAAGTGTGTTTTTTGATAAGTCATATTAGAACCTTGGAGCACATTACAGATAACCATCATACTCAATTAATAGTAGTGAGTGAAACTTGTTTATAGTCATATTCAAGTTTATAAAGCAAAGTATGCAACAAATTTACTCAGCTTGGTCTAAACAAAAGGATTTAAGCAACGAACTTACGAGCAGTGGATTGTTGCTCAAGTTTTGCCATATCCCAGACCTGCAGACACAAGTCACAATAATAAATCCAAGTTCACATTATCTTGTATGATAAAGCTGTTAAGGGAAAAAGGTTGGAAAGAGGAGGAGGATGAACAGAAAGAACCTTTAGGGAAGAGTCAGAAAATCCTCCAACAATCAATGACCCATCGTGGGATATTGATGAACAGCTTAAACTGGGTAGTTGAGCAAAAACTTAAGTGTTACCCAACAGAAAACCAAACATAAATAAACTTGTTCTGCTAAAGTGTAAAAGATTACCCATTATGTGTATTTACAAATGTGTAGAAGTTCACTGAAGGGAGAGCAACACTACTCAATTGTACACGATTCCTTAAATCGTCTAGGATAGACAGTTCTACATCAGTTGAACTGCAAGAATAACATTACAACATTTAACATAATAGAACTACAAATTTTTAATGAATGTTTTTCTGTGGTTTCAATGTTATTTAATAGAGCAAAACTTTGACTCAGCAGTTCTCACTGTAATAAAATATATAGATAGGATGATCTTCTAGTTTAAACAACAACCAACACAGAATATGTAAAGCCAATTATACAGAAAAAAGACTTGAGAGAATACACTGTGGGCAAGGGTATCTCTGGTTTAATGCGAGGTGCTGCAGATATAGTGTTAGCTTCTGGCTTAGCATTTTTCCCTGTTGCACTGCTGACCTTGTCCTTTTTTACCTTTTTTACTGAATTACCTTGCTTTCCTACATCAATTGACCTTTTCTAAAAGAGAAACAAGTGAAAAACAATTAACACTTCTTGACAATCAAAGAATCTGCAGTATTAAGGTGATCAAAGTGAATTCAAATGGAACTCATGCTCAACTTTTTTACAAGTGCATAACTTCTGAGAAATGTATATCAGATCATCCAGTAAAAGCATTCATGAAAATAAAGAGTCAGGGGTGCATTTTAATAACAGATGTACCTTACTCTCATCATTGTCTCCCTCTTTGCCTTCGCCTTCACCCTTTTCTGTGCCTGAAAGCAAGGCCCCAGCCTTATCTATGTGGTCTTCCACAGAATCTTCAAACATCTATGAGGAAATAATAGAGATTGAAATCAGACCATAATTATTTAAATCAGAAAAATATTTCTATTAAAGAATCCAATGAAGAACATTTTTAAACTGGAGTTTGGGGTGGATGATTGGCACTAGATGCGAGTCACACAGGCTTTATCAACACAATACCTCTACTCATGCTTGTTCAATGATGGACTCTCCTATCCTTATGCACATTTCAGTTAGGTAATCCTTATTTTGTGACAATGATGTCAACTCTCTCCAAATTATCCATTGTATCAAGTATCAATTAGGAAAACATTTCGTAGTTCTTTTGTGACTCCTACTTTAGTCCATTTTATGTTCCATGTCCTAGTCATACTGTATGCACATTAGGGCCAAGATATTTTATCACATTCATTAATGAGTTATTCTCAATGTAGTTTCTAATGATGATCGATCTAAGTATGTCAGCAGCTCAAAATACTCAGCCTGGCCCGCACTGTTTCTTGCAAGCTGGCCTACATGACCCATCCCGCATTGTCATTCCTAGATTATACAACTTCAAGTGTTAAAATTTGTGATATTCAACATCTGAAGTTGTATTTTGACAATCGAACAGTTTTTTCATGTTTCCTTCAATCCAATGTTCTATGAACGAAGTAAGCATATATAGAGATTAACTAGCATTTTATTCGTGTTTGGAATTTTCTACCAAATTTATCATCTCAAGCAATCAACTTGCACATGTCTTGACCAAGTCTTAGAAAGGGCCTTAAATTCAACTTATATGTCCAAGCTTGGGAGATATAACTTATGTACTCTAGTTTAAGGGAGAGTGTTAGATTTATGTTTGATGTAATATTATTTTCCTTAATGTCTATACAATTCCTATTTTTGAGCCTCTATTATGATTGTAGGCTGCGACCATAAATACAATGTGTTATTTTCTTCCTCCCAGTGTACTCAGTTTGACTTTTTCACAAGACACACATATATACATGCATATATACATACATAGTCTATAAACTGAATGATAACTTTTAGAATATGTAAAATATGTTATTATGTCTTAGGTTATCCTCTAGGATTAGTTTCCTCATTACCAAGTAGTTAGATTATGATAAATATAAAGGTTAGTTCTCTAGGTTTCATGAGCATATGTAATGAATCTTGTTGGAAGTTCTACATCGACTAGAGATAAGACTAATTTATAGTATATAAGTGGATGCAAACTTCATCTTACAAGCCGGTTTTGTAGGATTAAGTTAGCCTTATAGTCCACTTCTTAACATGGTATCAGAGTCAGGTTAGAGTCTATTCTAGCAATATTTTTGTGGACATATTACTTCACCCACTATTGAGTCACTGTCAGACCACTGGGTCACTGTCAGACCACCCATTAATGTGTAGTGTCACGCTCGAGATGTATATATCTCGGCGTGAGGGGAGTGTATTGGAAGTCCCAAATCGACTAGATATAAGGTCAATTTATAGTATATAAGTGGGTGCAAACCACATCTTACAAGCCGGTTTTTGTGGAGTTGAGTTAGGCTTAAAATTCAGTTCTTAACAAATCTCAATTAAAATAAATTAGTGTTTATTCCTTTGTAAGCATACCTACTGTTAGGACATAGGGTATGTGGATATAATGGGAAAGGGGAGTAGGATAGGAGGAAGAGGAGTTGTATAAATAGTTGTTTGTTTAGTGGAGGGGGGACTTTTGGCAGTTAGATTGTTGACAGGCTTTGTCCTGTGGAGGGGGTTAAGCCCTTTGTAGTTGCACAGACCATTCTTTTGTGAATAATACTCAGTTTAATTCTTTTTTCTCTATTGTGTACCTGTTACGTGTGGTGTTTGGATCGTTCTTGATTAGGTTTCTCTTTCGAAAACCTATCAATTGGTCCGACCTGCCGGATTAAGAAGGGCGTGAGATAGTGATGGAGCCAGACGGAGGGACAATTGGAGAATCTTGAGATCACGGTGGAAGGGATCAAGGCGGAGACCGCTGCGATACGACACGACATGCAACAATTGATGAGGCTAATGGGTGGAGGAACTAATAATCATGATGGGAACTCTGAAGGGGGTAATAGTTCGGTGAACGATAATCACGAGACACGTGATAATGGGGGGATACAACAGAATTGGAGAAAAAGAGTAGACCTACCGGGGTTTGAAGGGCAAGAACCACACAGCTGGATCAACAGAGCGGAACGCTTCTTTGATATACAGAAAGTGGCGGAGGAAGACAAGGTAGAGCTCGCCTACATCAGCATGGAAGGTAGTGCGAGTTATTGGTTTAAGATCTGGAAAGACAAAGCCAAGAACCGTTCTTGGTCTGGCTTAAAAGCGGCGTTGATAAATCGTTTTGGAGGGGGATTTCGTGGAACTGTGTACAAGCAGCTGGCGACGCTGCGACAAGAAGGGTCGGTGGAGGAATTCACCAGGAGCTTCGAGATATTATTGGGTCAGACCAAAGGCTTATCGGAGGAACTTGCGTTAGGGTTTTTCCTGGCTGGGCTACGGGAAGAAATTAAGGGGCAAGTCCGCATTCAAGATCCTCAAGAATTGGAGGTTGCAGTGAGGATCGCGCGGGACGTGGAAGACGCAATATCCAAAGCGCGGGGAGGAGGTTGGAACAGCTTAAAGGTGAACCCAGTGGGTACGCAAGGCTCGACAACCATCGTTCGAGGAGAGGTCGAGCGACAGCCAGCGAACCGTTCAGGAGGAACGAAGGCGAGTGGGTCGAACCGAAGAGAAGGTTCGATGACGGCGAATAACGAGAAAGGTGGAACCGTCGGAGGAGGCGACAATCGGGGGAGAATGGTAAGAAATTTACCTTATCCAGAATTTGTTAAAAGACGGGAAGAAGGTCGATGTTTTCGGTGCAGGGGTCCTTTTGAACCAGATCATCGTTGTTCGGAGAAGAGCTTGCGGGTGCTGCTCTTGGCGGAAGACGAGGAGGACGAAGGGACAGAAGACGTGAGCCAGGATGCGAAGCCCATGGAACTATCTGCTTGCTCAGCAGAGGGGTTAACACCAACCAGAACCATGAAATTAACAGGGAGAATTGGAGAAAAAAGAGTGGTGGTCCTCATAGACAGTGGAGCCAGCCATAACTATATTAGTCGGAGGGTGGTGGAGGAATTGAAGTTAGCAGTAACTGATACAAACCCATACACGGTGAGCCTTGGGGATGGTCACAAGAGGATATATCGTGGACGTTGCGAAAAAATTCAAATAAATTTGGGGGAAGCCACGGTGGAGGAGGAATTGTACGTGTTCGAATTGGGGGGAGTAGATGTAATCTTGGGGGTGGCATGGCTAGCGAAGCTTGGAAAGGTTATGATCAACTAGGGGGAGATGTCCATGGAATATATGTTGAAGGGTAAGAAGGTGATAGTAAAGGGTGATCCAGCGCTTTCCAGACAGCTGGTGGAACCCAAGGCCTTGTGGAAATTAGTGGATGCTGAGTCATGGGTACTAGTGTGGGATCTGGGCCTAGTGGAGCAAGAGGGGTGCGGTGAGTGGACTGGGGATTTGACAGGGGAACAGCGAGCTGAATTAAAGACAGTGTTGCAGGCGCACTATGGGGTGTTTCAAGAGAGAGAAAGCCTGCCACCACCTCGTGATACAAAGCATCCTTACAGAATAAAATTTGAGACTTGGAAATCGGGTTTGATCGAGAGGAAAAAAATTATGGTCAGAGGAGATCTTGAGACTGGCGATGGGAGAACCAAGAACAACAGAACAGAGGAAAACTACAATGCGCATGAGTCTTCTAATCTTTACGAAGCTGATACCCATTGGACATCATGGTTGGTTCCTATGTTTGTGGTTGCTAATATTGTTGTTTTTGTTATTTCCATGTACATCAACAATTGTCCCAAGAATAACCTCGGTCCCCAAGGTGGCGGCGTGGCCAAGTTCCTTGGAAGGTTCTCCTTCGAACTTAGGCAGGAGAATCCGTTGCTTGGTCCTTCTTCTTCAACATTGACCAAGATGGGAGCCCTTCGGTGGGATAATGTTGAGAACGGGCATCAAGGATGGAGACTTGTCACTTGCATTTGGTTACACGCTAGGATTATTCATTTGCTTGCTAACATGTTGAGTCTGGTATTCATTGGGATTCGTCTAGAACAACAATTCGGGTTTGTGAGGATTGGAGTTATACCTGGTGACTATCCAGGATCAATATTCTGCGTTCAGAGTTCAACCTTGTGGACAAGGTTGTTGAAGGAGAGGAGGGTAATGTTAGGACATAGGATATGTGGATATAATGGGAAAGGGGAGTAGGATAGGAGGCAGAGGAGTTGTATAAATAGTTGTTTGTTTAGTGGAGGGGGGACTTTTGGTAGTTAGATTGTTGACAGGCTTTGTCATGTGGAGGGGGTTAAGCCCTTTGTATCTGTAGTTGCACAGACCATTCTTTTGTGAATAATACTCAGTTTAATTTTTTTTCTCTATTGTGTACCTGTTACGTGTGGTGTTTGGAGCGTTCTTGATTAGGTTTCTCTTTCGGAAACCTATCACCTACACTGCATGGATAGTTCTACATGGTTGAATAGCATATTGGGTACATATCCAATAATCAACTATCACTCAAAAACAAGTCAGTCGACCTAAAGGACCTTGCTTTTACCAAGTAATTTTGTTTACTATTAAATGAAACTAACAGCTACTTCAATCCCCTTCAACACATCACAATAAAGGAAAGGAAAGAAAAATTGTGTAGTTTTACAAATTTTGGAGTCATTGCTCCCACTCTGGAAAACAAGTCATGACTCTAAATCTGACCCAATCAAAGTGTCTGTTCATTAAAACTTAGTATTCCAGAACCCAAGTACACTGATGAAATTATGACAAAGGATGTAACAGATGTCAAAGTTCATTTGATTGTTTACAATTGTGAAATGGATAAAAGTGAGCAATTTTTAAGTCTTTGAAAGTTTAGGTATAATAGATGCTGTTATAATACACTTTTTATAACAAAAGCTTGCAAAACTAAGAAACTGGAACGCATTGAAACAAAAAAGAGGAAGATAATTTTATAAAATTGTCTAGCTTTGTGAATATACTGAAGGACTCACCCCCCAAAGGATTTCTTTCTGATTTATCTGGTTTACTGCATCCTGGATGCTTCCACTGAGGGTAACAGCTTCTGGGTCATCAGAAATTGAGCTCGGTTGCCCAGCTGTAACTGCAGTGTGACAAGAATGAAATTTATGCAAAACTGAAAAGTAAATGAACAGAATTAACACACAACTTAAAACGAGGAAAAGTACCTTGGAAGCTAATATGCTCATTGATAATACCAATTATTGTGGTGGATTGCATACTATGTAGATGTTGCAATAGAAGCTCATAGGAATACTGCCAGACGTCCAACACATTAACCATCAGATTTTTAAATGTATAGAGAACGTAAACGTAATGACCTCAGTGATGAAAATTCTTAGCAAAACTATAAATAAAGCCAAAACTCGTTTTTACGTATATGGTTCTTTTCTTTATTCAGAAGCTGCAAATCAAAATGCTAATAGCCAAGCATTTTTCCGAAGAGAAAAGCATCACCAATATTAATAGAAAATAAAATCACAGGAGTGTTGGGTACAAACAAAGTCTCACATCGGATGAAATACGAAATAGACATGGGTTTATATACACATAAGATACCTCCTTTGGTAAGAGGCCTTTTGGAGTGTACCAAAAACAAATCCATGAGGTCTTAGCTCAAAACGGACAATATCTTACCAGGGTGGAGATCTATGGATATGTGTGTATATTGAACCTACATAACATCTGGTATCAGAGCCCATGGTTCAGGTCTGGTGACCGGAAAAAAAAAAACAAAAAACTTCCGCTATAGGGGAGGTAGAAGAACCATAACCCTTTGTTTGAGGGGAGGATGTTGGGTACAAACAAAGTCCCACATCGGATAAAATACGAAATAGGCATGGGTTTATATACACATAAGATACCTCCTTTGGTAAGAGGCTTTTTGGAGTGGTACTAAAAGCAAATCCGTGAGATCTTAGCCCAAAACGGACAATATCTTACCAGTGTGGAGATCTATGGATATGTGTGTATATTGAAAATAAAATCACAGGAGAACAGTCAAATACAGAAAAACAAGGCCCAAAAAGGGCACAAAAGTTCTGCCCAACTTCTCATGGATTATGAAACTAACTGAAAAATATACTTAATCTGATGAGTACTGAAACGAGTAACTGAGAAACAGTTCAACTAAAGAATATTAACAAACTAATCCAGGTAAATAAAGGCATTACCCGACATATCTTTATGTTGA
Organism: Vigna umbellata; assembly: GCF_029865625.1. Lineage (NCBI taxonomy): Eukaryota > Viridiplantae > Streptophyta > Magnoliopsida > Fabales > Fabaceae > Vigna > Vigna umbellata. The sequence goes on along the minus strand of NC_142165.1, from coordinate 20,336,750 downwards.
ACTTACTCTGCCTAAGGGAATGAGCGAATTCCATTTCCTGAGAAAAAAGAATATTGAATGATTATATATAGTGCTAGCAGTCTAATAACTTCAAGAAACATATAAAAGATATCAATTTCAGATAGCAACTAACCTCCAAATGAGTAGGAGAAAGAACTAGTTCCAATTTCTGAAGGTCTCGTGAGTGCAACATTTCATGGTCCTCACGAAAGGTATTGAAAAAGTTCCAAGCTGAGTATATCCGACAGAATCATAAATCATGTGACAGAAGCATAAAACAAATGATGCATTGATTGCCACATTAGGAACTTCAAAATCCATAAAAAGTAATATTAATAATTATTGTTAAATGTCTGTGTGAAGAAATATTTCATACCTTCCTGAAGATGCCCTTTTGCCACAAGATCCATGAAGCAATGGACAAATACTGGATAAAGCACACGCAGTAATTCATGCTGCAAAGAAACGGCAAACCATGTGTAAGAAACTGAAACATAGCAATTTCGTGAATGAACTTTAAACAAGACAGTAACCAAATGCCATGCTACCTTGTATGATTCAAGTGACCTATATGCCCATGATCTCAGTCTGCCATACCCGTCGTGGTATCTAGCAGAACCTCTCTCCAATCTGCAAAATAAAGGGTTTCAATTCAAAAAATAATCCTGAAAATATTTGAGTTGAAAGTATAATCTAATATAGAATTCGTGCAAACTAATGACTATATTCTAAGAAAACACATAAACCTCCACTTCAGCCTACATACTTGATACTGTTTATAAAGGATAGCAATAGAATTTGAAATCATATTTGTGGAATAGTTTTCTTGTGAGATGCTAAAAAAGTCAAGAACAGATAACATTTGTAGCTTAAAAACACACTTTAAATAGGCCAAGTAAAGTAACTGTCGTTTGATCCTCTTCATTAGTTCAAAATACTATATTTCCTCCCTGAAAAAAATAAAATATTGTAAAATCCTAACGAATTTACTTTTTTCTGTCTCATTCACAAAAGTAAAAATACACACCTATCCTTTTAATTGAAGCTCACCCTCTAAATTGACATTGAAGAGCACAGGAAAAACTGCTTACGGCCAAAGGAATTAGCAATGTGTAACAACGTGGAACGATAACTCTATACATTTAAAATTTTAAAACTAAAATTTACAATTGAAAATTGTGTTTTTTTTCAGTGAATGCGGAGTATTCCTTCCCAATAGTTGAAGACTAATCACTCAAGATACTGCTATCTATAAAAACTCAAGTGCATTAGAAGTCCTACATTCAGTTTATCTCTCCTTGTTAAAATTTAAGTGCATTAGAAATCCTATATTCAGTTTATCTACCCTTGTTAAAAACTCAAGTGCATTAAAAGTCTTGCGTATAAAAATTCAAGTGTACTAGAAGTCCTACATTCAGTAAAAAATAAACAAACTGAGCAATATAACATAAGAATGACACAAACTTATTGTCTTTAGGATAAAAAGATAATCTCCCAATCATTAGTATCAAATCTCCCCTGGAAAAACCCAAAAGTCCTAACAATTCTTTTTCTGTTCAGACAGGCCTAGAAATCAAACTCCTAAGCACATGCTTGAAGGACAAAGACATCTCTCAGTCATCCCATAACATACCTCAGCAAGATTTAAGCAGTGAGTATACTCAACCTTAATCTGAAACGTGTCAATAATCAAACCATTTACCTATATCTATCTATACATATTATCAAAGTAATTTGTAAATGCTTTGATTATTGACACCTTTCAGGAGTGAGACTACTTTAAACTCTGAATCAAGATACCTAGCGACTCAAAGGTGTTGAAGTACTATAATTTGATATAAATTGAAAACGAAAATTGAAACGAAAAGAGATAGAGAGAGTGAATACTGAGAGCGATTGAGAGTGTCGGGTTGAAGAGAGGAATTGGCTTTGGAAAGTTGAAGTTGGTCATCGTTTTGCGCAAACCCTTTCTGCTTTAGGTACCCACTCACACAACCTTCTATTTGATCTTCGTCCATGTGCACACCGCAAATCAAACTGTGTTCTTCTGCGTCACTATTTCCCTCTTTCTCTCCCTCACTCTGCTGAAAATCAGTCCAGCCCGATAGACTTCACTCAAAAATATTGGTTCCCCATTTTCTTTATATGATATTATATAAGATTATAATTATTTGGAAAAATAATGGGTTCAAGATTTAGAATATTGATATTAGGATAGTAAAAAAATTAAATATTTATTTATTTCCATACAAATATTTTATTTTTCTAAATTAGATCTGTCTGTATCTATTTAGAAGAGATTTTTTGTTATGTACAAACTTTTTTTTTAATTTTATACTTTAACTAACTTTTATTTTAAATTGAAATAATTACATTTTTATTTTCATTTTGTAAATCAAATTTAATTATTTTAAAAATTAAAATATTTTTTTTATTATTTTACTTTTTAATAATTATTTATTTTTAATTCAAATAATTATTTATAACAAAAAACTATTTCATAATAAAAATATATATAAATTATTTATTTTTATAAAATTTATTTTATAATTTAATAAATTTTTACTTGAATAAAAAAACGCACATATGTGTTTATACTAATTATAAGTTATTTTGTTGTTGAACTTTACATGAAATATATCTAGTGAAGTATTTATCATGTTAAAAAAGTTATAATATAACTTCCCTATATAACTTTTTAAGATTATGTAACTTTTATAAATTCAAAAAGATGGAATAGTTTATAATTTAATTTTAGACGAAAAAAAATATAATGTTTAAAAATAAAAAATATATTTAACTTTAAAAACCTATATTTTTTAACATACAAATTTGGTTAATTTTGTGTCTCAAATATTAATTAATATAATTTGGTACGAGTTTATTGAAAATAAATAAAATTTGATTTTTACTTGTCTTTACTCTTTTAAATTTGAATTTGTTGTTCTCCTAGTTGTATCCATTTTTTGCGCCCATAATCCTCATCCTTTCTTCCCCCTTAATCCTTGCATTGTTGCATCCATTATTTTGACTCTTCTCCTTTGTTTTGTTTTCTCTCATTCTCTCTTCTGCTCCTTCTATATTTTGTTTTTTCCATATTTTGGTGTGTTGCCAGTGTATTGCCGGATTTAGGAAGGTTTGGACATTCATCCTTCTATTTCCTTACTAAATGCACATCATTCTTTGTTCTCATTGCATCAATAGGAAAGCAATAGATTTGAATTTCATTTTGCGATTGAGATGTGTGATATTGATTTGAATTCAACACTATAAATGGCTAGAGAATAGGAGATATGTATGTTGGTGGTTTGTGGGTGATGGAAAACAAAAACAAAGCTTTAACCAAATTTTGAAAGTTAGTGAAGGCTTAAATGAATTACGAAATAGTTAAGTTTCTGTTGGATTTCGAAATTTGTTTAAGCTTTGACAATTTTTGAAATCTATTTTTTTTTTAAATTTAAATTTTGAATGTCTTTTTTTGAATTTTTTTTTTGCTTTTTAATTTTGAATGTATGTGCTCTAATTTTTATTTTATATTTTGTTGTTGTTTTTTATTGTTTGTATATTTTGGTGATCACAGATATGGCTAGAACAAGAGGTGTATCTACTTATCGTGATAAGAGTTCAGCACGAGGTGAAACAAGAAGAAGACCTACAACATCAGCTCGTGAGGACGGACTGAAGAAGTTGATGTTGATGTTCATGAGGAACATGATGTTACTAAAGAGCAGTAAGAGCATGTTGTTGAGAATGAGCATGTCGATCAACAGGAAGAAGAAGTAGGTGAACTTTCAGGAGGTCCATAGGACACATCATTACTGACTAATTACACTCAGCATATTGCATATGATTTGTGACAAGGTCGGACAAGTACGAAACTTGAATTTTAATTGGTAATGTGTAGTTTGAATTATTTTTTTTATATGTTATTATTGTGTAGGATCGAGGAAGGATCTCCCATAGGAAAAAATAAATAAATTTGGCTTATATCATAATTAAACCTTTTATGATGAATTTTGATCTAATGTCTCTAGTAAATATTTTGTACGATTACATCGACAAAGGATTGATATTGACGTTTGTTGAGAGATGACATTTTAAGACCAATAGTTTTCATCTCTCGGTGGATGAGATGACCATCATACTAGATGACGTGTTGTAGCTAATTCACATACTTATTATAAGGCAATTTTGTGAGATCGAGCCGTTTGAATTTGAAGAAGTTTGGTCTGTGATTGTCGACCTTTTGGACGTGAATCGTGCTAGGGCTAAAGCTAAGATGACACTGGCACGTGGTCCCAAAGTTAGGCTGAGCTGGTTGAGGGATGTCTATCATGAGTGTTGTGAGCAACAACACTAGGAGTGCACGACACGGGCATACTTGTTGCATCTTATTGGATGCATTATTGTCACGAATAAAAGTGTCACCCTTATATGTGTATCATACCTGATGCTATTTAGATACTTACACACCTGTGACATATATGCTTGGGGCGTTGTTGCACTTGTCCATAGCAGCTCAGGATGCCAATTTTGTTGAGACAAAAAAAAATGTTAAATATTCTACTCTTTTTCAGGTAAACATTTCTCTTACATTTTGATTTCATATATTTTTGGAATGTATAACACACTTTAATTAATGTTTTTGCAGAATTGGATTTATGAGCAGTTCCCTGGGATGGGTAGGAGGCATGTGATGCCCACCTACGATGAGAACAATCCTTGTATGACACGGTGGGTGAAAGGGAATCGGGCTTGGAGTCTACTTGAGGACATGTCATATTTGGATGGAATGGCATACGATGGGGTCATCTTGTGCCTATACGAGTCACATAGGGGTACTCGTCCATTTATGGTGATTTATATGTATTCTAAATGGATCAAACTTAGTTAGATGCTTCACCAACATTTTCCTAAACGTGTATTGAAACAGTTTGATTTTGAGCAACTGATCCCACGATCACCACAAACTATTACAGAGGCAAACACAATAACCATTGATGGTACTTGGTTATGCTATGTAGACCATGTTATAACTCATGTCGTACCAACCTCATCTCCATCTGCTTGTGTTGCAAGATACCTATAGTGGTTTAGGAGGATATCTCATTTGTACATTATTCCTCTTCTAATCTTTGAATTTGTTTTTTACCTACATACTCGTATGGTCATTAGGAAAATAATTATCCTTTTATGATTTTACGGACTCAAACTTCCATATCAAATTGAACAAACATTCAATCCAAAAATCTCAAAATAATAAAAGATTTATAAATATTTTTTTTTCATTTTTATGTAAAATAAAATGTAGTCTCAAGTTTTTAGATTCTGAAGACAACCATTTTAATCCTTAAAATAAATTAAAATATCAGTCTTTCTTTTTTTCTCTTGTATCCCTTTCTTAACACACAATTTTAGTCCTTAAATTAAAACTAAATTAACATATCTCATCTTTTCTCTTGTATCCCTTATACATAAATTAAATCATGGTTATAAATATCTTCATTTCCCTTTAATGTGAAATTAGAAATAAACACAAAATTAGAAACTGATGCAATGAAATTTATATGTTGAAGGATATAGTGTTACGAGAAAATAAAGGATGAAAATTGTGTATATTATTCCATCATATAACGAGAGAGTACAATTAATATATATAACTGTTTAAAACAATATAAAAATGAAATATAAATATAAAAACAGAATATAAATATATGAACATAAATGCACAGATATGAACGGAAAATAATTAAATCCAATATCTCCCTCAAGCTACTCAGCTTGGACAACAAAGATTGAAATTGTGTTGGATGCAAAGCTTTAGTATGAATGTCTGCAAGTTGGGCTGAAGTAAAAATGGACAGGAGCTCAATTACACCAGCTTGAACTTTATCACTTATGAGATGACAATCAATTTCAATATGTTTTGTCCTATCATGCATGGCTGGATTCTGTGCAATTTGTATAGCATATTGATTGTCACAAAACAGAGGAACTGGTTGTGGTAGAGGTTGTTTCAAATCATGGAGCAAATACAAAAGCCATTGAATTTCACATGTTGTGGAAGCTAAGGCTCTATATTCTACTTCGGTTGATGATCTAGATATAGTACCTTACTTCTTGGATTTCCAGCTGATTAAGATGCACCATATAACACATTAAAACCAGTCACAGACCTTCTAGTGTCAGGGCAAGCAGCCCAATCAGAATCACTAAAAGCCTTGAGAACATGTTTTGTGTTGGAGGAAAAGAATAATCCTTGTCCTGGATTGTTCTTGATATATCTCAGGATCCTTATTGCTGCTGCATAGTGATCTTCCAAAGGATTAGAAAGAAATTGACTGAGAGTACTAACAACAAAACATAAATATGGTCTTGTGTTGGTTAGATATAATAACCTGCCAAGAAGGCTTCTATAGGCATGCACATCTGAATAGGGTTTCCCTTCTGTCTTGGAAAATATTGTGCTTGGTTGTATGGGAGTAGAAACAGGTTGACATCCCAACAATCCTGCATCTTCTAGTAACTCTAGAGCATACTTCCTTTGTGACAAATTAATGCCCTATTGAGATCTTGCAATTTCTAAGCCCAAAAAATACTTGAGTTGGCCTAGGTCTTTAATCTTGAACTTTGCATTCAATAGAGCCTTCACATTTTGGATTTCCTGGATGTCATCACCTGCCAAGACTATATCATCTACATAAACAAGTAAGATGGTGATATGAGCAGAATCACTTTTGACAAAAAAGTGAATAATCTGATTTTGATTGTATGTTGCCCAAAAAAAGTAAAGTAGTTGTCAACTTGTAATTCCATTGTCTAGATGCCTGCTTGAGTCCCTATAAAGACTTCAACAACTTGCAAACTTGCCCTGGTTTTTCTGTTTTGTAGCCAAGAGGAAGAGACATGTATACTTCTTCATCTAGATCCCCATGTAAAAAAGCATTATTTACATCTAGTTGATGTAAATACCAATGTTTAGAGGCTGCTAAAGCCAGAACCAATCTTACTGTTGTGAGTTTGACAACAGGTGAAAAAGTCTCAAAGTAATCTAAGCCTTCTTGTTGTGTGTAGCCTTTGGCTACTAACCTTGCCTTGTATCGTTCAATACTCCCATCAACATGCTTCTTTATTTTGTATACCCACTTACATCCGATAGGTTGCTTTCCATAAGGTAGATTAGTCAAAGCCCAAGTTTTGGAATTTTCTAAAGCTGCAATTTCTTGATCCATGGCATTTCTCCAACAATCATGTTTGATGGCTTGGTTATATGTTTTAGGTTCACTAACTTGGGAAAGATTAAGGACATATGATTTATGAAGAGATGATAATGCATCATAAGAGAGATATGAAGAGATAGGATATAAGGTACATGTGGATGACTGAGTGGCGGAAGAAGTAGATAACATGTTGCAATGATAGTCCTGCAGATAAGATGGTTTATGTTTTGGCCTGATTGATTTCCTTTGTGGAGTAGCAGTGGCAGGTTCAACAGAAACAGGTTGAGAAGAAAAATAATAGGGTCTGGAATAATAGAAGGGGGAGATGTAGGTGGTAAAGAGAGTTTGATCAGTAACTTCTGAGAAAATAGGTGATGGAGAGGAAATGATTTTGGTGACAAAATCCAAGGAATTTTGTGTATCAATAGGTGAGTGCTTGTCACTAGTAACAAAAGGAAATATGTTTTTATAAAATACTACATTTCTTGATAGAAAAATTTCCCTAGAGTTTAAATCTAACAAAAGGTATCCCTTCACTCCTTTTTTAAAACCAAGTAAAACACATTTTCTTGCACGAGGTTGAAATTTTGTTCTATGAGCTTGAAGAGTTGAAGCATAACAAACTGAGCCAAAAACTCGTAAGTAAGTAATGTCAGGTTTAACATTGTGTAACAGCTGAGATGGAGAAAAATATGCCAAAAATTTGGAAGGTAAAATATTAATGAGTTGCACAGCATAACGAACAGCAAAAGACCAGAAAGTTATGGGCAAATGAGATTGAAACATTAAAGATATAGCAACATTGAGAATGTGTTGATGTTTTCGCTCAACAACTCCATTTTGTTGAGGTGTTTCAACACAAGATAATTGATGTTGTATCCCTTTTTGTCTATAAAAATATGTCATTGCAAACTCATTACCGTTATCTGATCTAACATCTTTTACATCAATGCCAAATTGTGTTTTGATATAAGAAACAAAGCCAATAAGTTGTGATCTTGTATCTGACTTACTTACCATCAATTTAATCCATGTGTGTCTAGACATATCATCCACTATAGTTAAGAAATATTTGAAACCATCAACAGAAGAAGTAGAATAGGGCCCCCAAATATCAACATGAATTAAATCAAAAGAAGCTTTTGAAACAATAGTACTTAATTGAAAAGGCAATTTCCTTTGCTTAGAATAGTGACAAGTATCACAATGAGTGTATTTTGTATCAGGTAAAGTGGCATACATGGTGCGTAATTTGATATAACAAGAAGAAGAAGGATGCCCTAGTCTAGAGTGCCAAATATCTATAGAGTTAGGTCTTATTGTAGAACAAGCAATGTAATTCTCAGGAGTAATAGAAGCTGGTGAACCAAGGGGTGTGGATGCAGGAACTATCATGATATACAAGCCATCTCTTTCTTCAGCTTTCTCAATCATCTGTAGGGTTGACTTGTCCTCTATTTCACATGAAAATTCAGAAATGGTAATTTTACAAGATAGAGACTTAGTTAACTTTGTGACTTAAATAATATTGACTGAAAAATTAGGAACAAACAAGACATTATGTAAAGTAAGGTGTGGGCTAAGAGAAACTGTGCCAGAATAATGAGCAAATGAAGAGTTCTTGTTGGGTAGTGATACTGTAATTGGTGAGATTTTATGATAAGAAATAAAATGAGACAAAGAACTGGATATATGATCCGTAGCACCTGTGTCTAGAATCCATTGGGAATAGATATTACCTTGATCCTAAGAAGAAGTGGAAACATTATGAGAACTCACTAGATCAATATAATGTGTGACTGTGGGATTAGATTGAGGAAGAAGTGCCAATAGATCATGAATTTGCTCTTGAGAAAGTCCCAGAGTTGAGGAATGTGGTTGCGCCTGAGAATTAGTAGAAGAAGGAACAACTGTAGAGGCCATTGAATTTCACAACCTTAAATTGGACAAAAAATTTCACAACCCGAATCTCCATAAACTTCTCCAGATTCCTCAAAAATCAATCCAGGGCTACGAGTGATTAAAGCACCCAATTGTTTCTCATTGAAAACCCTAGAAAGCAAAGTCAAAACATAAAACATAACGATGCGAGAGTTACAGAGGGAATAGTCATAGAAGGAGAAGAAAAATTAGGAAGGCCAAGAACAAAAGGTAGAAGATGAAGATCTTGGCAGTAATAGAATTGGTTGCGAAAGAACGTGAGCAAGAATTAATTTTCTTCTGATACTATGTTAGAAGTGGACTTTAAGCCTAACTCAACCCCACAAAACCAGCTTGTAAGGTGAGGTTTGCACCCTTATAAACTATGAATTGGCCTTATTTCTAATCGATGTGAGACTTCCAACACACCCCCTTCACGCCGAGGTATACATCTCGTACGTGATAGTAGAAATTGGGTGGTCCGATAGCGGCCCGATAGCGGGTGGAATAGAAACAAAAGTGCCCACTTAGAAATCGCTAGGATAGGCTCTAATCATGGCTCTGATACCATGTTACGAGAAAAGAAAGGATGAAAATTGTGTATATTATTCCATCATATAAGGAGAGAGTACAATTGATATATATAATTGTTTAAAACAATATAAAAATGGAATATAAATATAAAAACAGAATATAAATATATGAACATAAATACATATATGAACGGAAAATAAATTAAATCCAATATACAGACCAAGAAACTTGCAAAACCAAATTAAACTTAAACTGGTCAAACAAGTTAGAATCTAACTTCGAGTTTGTTTTTCTTAACCTATATTTGTTCATATATTTTGCATTTTTTATGATTTTGTAAATAAATGTTAAATTTTATTGTGATTATTTGTATGTGCAAATTAGGGGATATTATGTTAAGGTTTTTCTTTTTTATGCCCAATTTTAAGAGAATAAATACTTGGTTTAATAAGTATTCATCTATTTAATTTTTAATATAATAAAAAAGCAAATTGCAATTTTATAGTACAAAATTTTTTATTCTATCAATTTTATTTGAATTCTACTAATAATAAGGAATTTTTTCAAAGGTTTATTTTTTAATAAATATGGATGAAAATTACTACAGATTAGTTAGGTGTTTAATTACTTTAACTATTAAGGGAGTGCAAACGTATAGAATTAATTTTTTTTTTTTGCATTAAGATTATAATCTTTTTCTTGTTGTATTATAATAAATATACTAATATTTGTTATACTAAATCAATTATTTATCATCAATATGGAATTTAGGTAAGGAACCATGATACCACTATATATTATGAATATAGAATTTAGGTAAGGAACCATTATTATGTTTGGAATATATTCTATTTTGAAAGAGTTGAAAAGAAAAATACTCTCTTGTTAAAAGGTTTGATAATTTGACATTTCTTAATGCATTTATGTAGACAAAAACTTTATTTTTTCCTATTTTTTCAGATGGTAATATTTTTTTTTTAGAATTAAAATTGAGATACTGATACAAATTTATATTTTGAATAAGATATATTTATATCTGAAAGAATTAGATAATAAAAATTTTCAAAATAAATTATATATCTGCAATCGAGTAAATAGTTTCATAAAGGAATGAATCATATTGAATTGAAAAATAGAGAGATCTATACAAATTATATATTTCGTCGTCACATTGCAAGAAATAATTAGGTACTAATATATTTGGAATAGTATCTATTAATATATTAATTATAATACGGTATCAATATGTTGGGTATCTATTCTACAATTTTCATTTTATCTTTCATAAAGTGACTTTCAGATTCCAGAATAAACTTTCCAAAATTTCTAAAGTAGGATTTTTGGAACAAGATCTCCGAAAAAAGAAGAATAAAATTTCCAAAACAAAATTTCTAAATTTGAAATAAATTCTAAAACAAATTTTCCAAATATATAATTCCTCAAAAATGAGCTTTCGAAAATAATCTTTTGGGAACAAGCTTTGATCTTTCTAGAAAAAAAAAGAAAATCTTCTGAAACAAGCTTTCCGGAGATAAATGATAGCTTTCAGAACAAATTTTCCAAAATGAGATTTTTTAGATTGAGTTTTTTTTTTCTTTCTAAAATGAGTTCTAATTTACTTTCACAAAAAGATTTCAATGGAGAACTGAAATGCAGTAATGACGGTGCAACAACGGTGGTGGCAGGGTGGCATGGCGTAGTCAGAGAGGATATTTTAGTCCTTTTGTTTGTTCATATGGGGCTGTAGTTAGTATTAATGGGGTGCAGAGAAAACAAGACCTTGTATTAATTGGTCTGTGGAAATAGATGGGCTTAGTACGATGATGGGCTTGATTTGGCTCAACTAAAAGGAAATGCTTAGAGAGTGAACCTGGTTATTCTTTGGTCTTATTGTTTATTCTTTCTTTTTCTTTTTTTTTTTCTCGGTTTCAGAAAAATCAGTTGGCTAATTTCATTTTAAGAAGCTTCCTCTTATTATAAAGCTAAAATCTTTGAAAGTTAAAGATAAAATCTTCTTGTTTATCCACCCTTATTTTAAGACATGTATGTCAACTTTCTATGGAATTAGGGTTTAATATGGTTAGGTTTTTGACTGGATAATACCTCCTTTTAAATACTTAATATTCCTTATAATATAAGAATATTAAGGTAAATGAAGTTATTTTAATTTTTATTTTAAAATTATAAATAAAAAAGATTTAACTTGAAAAAAACATTTTTCTACACAAATATATGAATGTGAACTTTTTTTAAATGACTTAAAAAAATTGAGAATCTTAGTTTTAAGATAATAATATAAATTGTATTGTATTCTTATAAGTCGGAAATAGATAACGAGACTTAAACTCAATTTATATAAGATATTGAGATAATCTTTTATAAAAATAATAAATTTATGAATTTTTAATTTTATATAATGATGAACTTTCTCATTTCTAATAATATAATAATTAGACTCAATATGAACCTAATAGTTTTATTACCTATTAATTAAAATGCTCCTCTTTTTGATTAAATATTTTTCTCTTATGCAACTTCCTCCGTGCATTAAAGAAACTCAAAAGCTTCGAACTTGGAAAATCACTTGGTGATGATAACTCATAACCAACCAAACATACAACCTTTTTCACCAATATAGGTAACGTATGAATACATATTTAGGTGTTTTCTATGAATTCAATTTTAAGATGGGAACGTAAGTGTTCATTCTTTCAAAGAATGGTTACAAAACTATTCAAAGCTTTATCTTTCACGTTACACACCTAAGAATCATCCAAAAACTTATAGCAAAAAAAAAAAGGTGGCATTATGAGTATCGTGGGGCTCGTGGTGCTGAAAATTATATAAAGTGCCTTGAAACGAATTTGACCTAAAACCATTTACATGGTCATTTTGTGGACCATCACCATTTGAACAAGAGGCACTGATAAAGGTGACAAAGTAAGGACCCCACCAAACTAAAAGACATTGCCTTGTAAATTTAAAATCACAAAGCAAATATCACTATATATCAATAACAATTTTCATAAACACCTTTTTATTATTTAAAGTTTTCATACTCTTTTCCTCCATTTTCATAAATTTTTTATTAATTACTTTTTTTTTCTCAACAATAACAAATATATTGAAAAGAAATAATAGGACCCCAATCCTTATAAACAAAATGAGAAAGAATGAGAAAAAAAAAAGAATTAAAAAGTAATCATCTTTTCCTTAAAGTTGTGTTTCCATTGAAAGATGAATTTGGAGAAATGAAATTGATGGATTTGAGAGGTGGATGGATGGGAGGAGATTTGAGAATAAGTTAATTGTTGTTTTTTTATAGGGATTTGGAGTTGAGTGAAAAGTGAATTTTGAAATAAAGTTTATAAAATTTAGTGTAAGATTTGATTAACGTGACATATAAAAATGGTTTAATTGGTAAAAGTGAAATATTATCAAACTATTTTTAGTGGTAAAAATAATATTAAATGATAATTTTTAATAATATATTTAACTGTAAAAATTATTATAAAGAGGAAAAAAATTAAAAACTATTTTTTAAATGAAATAATTAAAACAATATTTTTTAGGATTAATATTACTATTATTATTATAATAATAATTATTATTATAATAGTTATTATTATTATTAAGAAGCATGAATGAACTTTACAACAGAAACTATATATATATATATATATATATATATATATATATATATATATATATATATATATATATATCCAACAAGAAACAAAACAATGCAGTTTGGAATTGTTGAAACTAAACACCAAATGTTGAAATCGAATATGAAATGTTGAAACCGAATATGTGTGGCTTAGAATCGGATATAAGTGCTTGGAATTGGATACAATGTCGTTGGAATCGATTCCAAGTGCAAGTGGAATTGGTTCCACCTTCCTCTTCAACCTCTCTTTCCATGTAACCTTCATGTTCAATGTCTTCATCCCTCTTAGTCTCCATGTTCAATGATAATTTATGAGGACAAATTTGAAATTTCATATAAAATCTCTTCCAATCCAAGCAAAGATACAAAAATTAATAATTTTAGTCATTCTACAAATCATCGCCTTGCATCCAAATACCTGAAAATGAACATCATTTATCTCGCAAATCAATTTCCACAAATACTTATAAAGAGTACATCTTTGCAAACAAACACATTTACATAAAAAAACATTTGAAACTCCTGAATTCATTGAACTATGATAAGTATAGTTATAATATTAATCTTTTGTCAAAACCACAGAACATACATAGATATCCTTAAAAACAAAAATTTTCAAGGCGCAAATATACTAAAAAAGTTAGTCATCTTTAATTTCTTGATCAATAATTTGGATATTTATGTCACTTTTCACCTATATTTCATTTCTTTTATAATTATAACATTGAATTCTAAATCTAGGAAATTGTATCAAACTATCCTAATTAATTCTATATTATACCGAATTAAAATAACATTTCTATTTACAAAAATTGAGAATTTAACCAAATTTATAACATTTAAAAATTAACACCAAATATAAATAAATAAATAGCTACAAAATTAAAAGTGACCAAATTATAATTTAGTCAAAATTTCTAATACAAATATAAAATAATTATTTTGAAAAAATTAAAATTAAAATCAGTTTTTAAATAAATAAATATGAACAAGTTGTTATATAAACTATTTTTAACTGTAGAAAGAAAATCTTTTTCGTTCTTTATTTATTTATTAAAAATATATAAAGTAGGTTCTACATATATTTTGTACAAAACAAATAGGAAATTTCCTGGAAAATTTGCGGTAGAAGAGCTTGAATATTAACATCACACGTTTGATCATGTTACGTCATGGGTAGTGACCTCACATGTTTAGATCACGTTCATACTGTCAAACCTGTTTCTCGTGTTCAAAGTAATGTATGATATATTTTAAAAACTAACAAAATATTCAGACTATTTATGAATAATAAAATATATTATATTTTAATGTTTTCTTTTACTTTTCTTTTCATGTGAATTTCATGAGGAAATATTATAAAAAAATGAAACTAGCTGTGCTCAACTTACTAAAAAAATTATGAAATTTCATCTGTCATGTTAGCTTCACCTGGTTTTCAATCAAATATTATATAAAAATGAATTCATGGTGAAAAAATATAATAGATTATTCTTTCAAAAAGAAGAACTGATTAGGATTGCTAATTTGCATGATTTTAATCAGTAAATTAGATGACAATAAGATCTTAAGGTACTATACATAATATTTACTTTTAAAGATTATTTAGTTTGATAAGAAAATAAAGTGTCATTAATATTTGGGTTAAATATGTTTTTCGTCCCTTAAATATCACTGATTTTTGGTTTTAGTCCCTATTCAAAACTTTGATGGCTTTTAGTCTTCATAGTATTGAAACATGTAACATTAATCCTTAAAAATGGACGGCGTCAATTTTTTGTTGATCTGGTAAACGACGAGGCCACGTCTTCTGCCAGCTTCCATCTTAAGTATCTGCCACGTTGCTTGTTTAATTTGTGGAATGAGATTAAGTGATTGGCACATGTGTGGGTAATTGAAATCAGATTACGAAAGTTGGGTTCTTCTTTGTCATCTCAGTTGGGTGCAAAGCTGGGTTCTTCTTCGTCATCTCAGTTGGGGGCAAAGTTGGGTTCTTCTTCGTCATCTTAGTTGAAGGTTGGAGTTCATCTTGTTGAGGAGGTAAGATGATACATATTGTTTTGCTCTTCTGCGTGTGCATATAAGTATTGGGGATTTAGGGTTTGGGTGGGCACGTTGAAGGGATTTCTTTGTTGTAGTGAAATGAAAGGTGACAGTGGAGGAAATGGTTGGACGCGAAGGACCATTGGTTCGGGAAAGTCACAAAGCTGTGGATCATCTTCAAGATTACCATCTAAAATGTGCGATTGTGGTGAAACATTGTTTCTTTTGAAGGCAACTACTCTGAAGAACAAAGGAAGACTATTTTATAGATGTAGAAATTGGACAATAAGTGATTAAATCTTTCAGTTCATGTGCTGAATTTTCTATTAATGGTGTGTTATTTTGATTGCAAAGTAATTCAAGTTGTAATTACTTTGAATGACATGATGAAGGAGTTTCTGAAATTCAAGGAAGCTTTGAAAGAAAATTGAAGAACTTGAAATGTGTTTGGAAAATGAAAAACTTGTACTGGATCTAAAGAAGAAGAATGAGAAGCTGAAAAGGAAATTAGAACAAGAGAAGAAAGTTGGGAAAATGATGTTGTTGTTGTTGTTTGTTTTGTCATGGGCGTTAACAATTTTCTTTTGTATTATGTTTTTGTTGAAGATGGATTGTAATTAAGAATTATGGTTGAATAAAATGAGGTACTTGAGTTTGTCTCCAAATTCTGCTTGAGTAAATTCTCCAAATTAAGGTCTTTAATTTGCTGCTAAAATTGACTAAGCAAAGTATCTGTTTGACTAAGCAGCCTGTTGATTTTCATAGTCATTGAAGCTGCCTGTGACGTACCAAATACTAATTGACTAAGCCAATACTGATATCCAAAACATGCATCTGTTGCAGGACTTGGCAAATAACTATTATAGTACTGCCCATTTGAGAGTGACTTATCCCCATAGAATAGGGGCCAGTCACAACTGCTTGATTCCTCATTAAGATCTCTCATTGAGTAATATAGTAACTTTTTAACAAAAATTGAATTCCACTCATAATGGTTTAGTAAACTTCTCAATACACAAAGATGAACATGGTGACAATTGGAAAAATTTGATTTCTGCACTTTAGTTCAGTTTATCTCAGAATTGGACTTTACAAGCATGATGATACTTGAGCTAATTTTTGTGAAATACACTACCAATCAGAGGTACTACATTTAACATTATGCATCAATTTTTATGGTAAAGAAAATGTGTATCAGAGACATAGTGCTAACAGTGCTACTCTTACTCAAATTCGAGAGGCACAGTGCTAACAGTGATATCAATATTGTTTTAAAATAATTCAAAGTCATTAAAATCAATTGAAGTGGTCCCATACTATTAAGTAATTGAAGTGATCCCTTACCACTGACAAAAAATATTGTGCAAGCAGTACTAAAGTAATTAAAGTGGTCCCTAGCAACTAAAGCAACCACTGTACCCACTATTATTGTTCCCTAAGTGGGTGAGTGTCAAAAAAAAAATACATTAAAATAAACGTGTGGCTACAATAAGTCTTCAACTGGTACTAGCTTGGGACCCTAGATCTTCTTCTTCTAGCTTGGTGACATGATGCAGGTTCTGCTCCACTGAATGATGTTCCAGGTTGTGATGTTGTTGGAGGTCCTCCTAGTTGAGAAGTCCCCCGCCTTGTGACGTTCATGGAGGTGTTTCTGCTTGAGAACCTCCTGTAGTGGAAGTTGCCGTCCTGCTGCACTTGAAGTGCCCCTTGTCTTCTGTAAATAAATTAAGTGACATTAGAATCCATGTTGTGAAAATAATTATTAATGTGTAATTAAGTGAAGTTGTAAAAGAGTGATTTTGTACCTTATTGTTTTTCTTTCTCCTTTTACATGTTCTTACATATTATGACCAAATTCTTTGCAGCTGCTACACTTCATAATAAGATTCTTCTTTGACAATTTTATATGACTCACATATTCATCTGACTCACATAATAATGTTTCTACGAACATAGTCCACCCTATCATTCTCAACACTAAACTCATCATCATCATTAGCCATTCTTTCTTCTTCACTGTCATCCAGACAATCTTGAGCTGAAGCTTCTACTTCCCCTCAACAACATTCTCCACTTCCTATTATATGCCATTAATTTATTTTATACTTATTATATGCCATTAATTTATTGTTATTGAGCTATACAAGTTCATGAATCTCTTAAAAGCAGTGGGATAAATTGTTTTATTTTAAATAATAAATATTAAATTTTAGTTATATTTTAAATATATAAATTATTTATGAAATCTTTTTTATATAAACTCTTTTCTGCTTATATATAGCTTTTAAAGTGAATTTTTATCCGTTTTAAAACCAAATTCTACCGTTTAGGAGGTGATTAAGTCTAATTAATTTCTAACCAATTGACATATGATTTGGAATGATTTATTTTTCCTATAAAGATTTTCACATTTTCTTTTTCTTTTTAGTTCTATATGGGTGTGTGTTTTGGGGTCTCATAGGTTCAATCAAGTGAAAAATTTGTTATATCAACTTATCCAAAAAGTTTTATTAGGATTTTGGTTTGTTATTTGAGATTTTGTAGATTTTTTTCAAGATTTTGATTTAATTTTATCTTCTTCTCTTGTCTTTGATGGTTATTACTTGGACAGCAACCAATTCAACAATTCATATGTAAGGAAAGATAAATAAATTTATGAAACTATAGTATCTTAGTCATAGGTTACTGAATTTGAACAGTTGGTCTATTAAGAATTTTGTTTGATAATGAATTGTTTGAATTTAGTTAACTAATTTAGTATCATTTGCATATCTTTTAAGTTAAAAGTGTACATTGGACAAAAAAATCTATATGATTTAATATAAATTTAATAGGTTAATGGGTAGATCAAGTGAGTTAATATGATTAGAATTACAAAGTTTTAGTTTACTATAAAATTGTGTAATTTTTTGTTTTGGGCTTTTGGTTGCTCCCATAAGTTCAATTTTAACCTAAGTTTAGATAATACGTAATGACATCTCCAATAACTTCAATTTTCATCTAAGTTTGGATAATACGTAATGATAAATGTATTATTATATTAGGATGTATTTAAAGATTCCTACATCTCGTTTATAAGAAATTTGATTTTAACTTTTTGTGTGTATACTATGATAATAGTGTGATATGATTAATATGTGTGGTATGTAGTATTTTTTTTTTAAAATTAACTCACTCTTTTGCATTTTGGTACGTATTGTTATGATTATATTTGATAGAAGTAAAAAATTTAGCTGAAATTAGATGATTGTATTGTGTTTTATTTGCCTAAGTTTTGTTGTGAACATTTTTTCAGGAATCTAATTATTTTAGTATTTTATATTATATTTACACTATATAAATACAATGGTGTGTGTGTATATATATATATATATATATATATATATATATATATATATATATATATATATATATATATATATTTGGTGTTATTTATAAGCAAACTAATTTAAATTTATATATATGGGTTTGCTAACGCGCGTATTTTTCAGTTGGTACATTTTAGCAATGTATATCGGGTTTTAGTAGACAAAAATACCCTTATATATCATGAATTTTAAGTTTTAAGGTTAAAGATATTTTAATAATTCTAAAAAAAAAGAAACTTACTCACCTCTTTCATTCCTCTCGTCTCTTTCTCTTTCATCTCTCTCACTTCAACCTTTTCTCTATCACCCTAGCCCCAATTGAAAAAAATCAGAAACATTCTTCTGACCCTAATCCATCTTCCTCACTTATCCAATTTGTTTATCTCATCTTCATACTCTCCCTCACCCACACACAACAACTCGCGACACTACAATTTGTTGCTTCCATTGTTCGTTCATTTGTTTTCCATTTTAATAACAAAATAATTGATAATGTTGATGTTGATTTTTTATTGGAGAAGTATGTTATATATTTTCTCTTCTTATTATTATTAAATTTCATTTTTAAATTAAGTGATGACAGAGAAAAGGTTGAAGTGAGAGAGATGAAGGAGGAATGATTGAGAGGAATGAGAGAGGTCAGTAAAGGTTTTGGGGTTTCTTTCTTTTTTCTAGTTTTGATAATGAAAATTATTAAAATATCCTTCACCTTAAAACTTAGAATCCATAAAAGATATTTTTGTCTACTAAAACCTGGTACACATTACTAAAATATACCAACGAAAAATCTTATATATATATATATATATATATATATGAATCTCTTAAAATATCATAACATATATTATAAAGAATATAACGATTATATTTTTATAAAAAAAACACTAATCCAGCAAATTGAATTAATTCAGTCACATATTAAATTCAAATTCAAAAGCACTTTATGAAAATTTAAGATAGAAACAAAACATACCTACCCATAAGTACCGTATTCTTCCAACAGCTAATGAAGTGTGGTGCCAAGAGTGTAAGTAAGTAAGAGTTTAATAATTGAAAAGTTTGGAAATTAAATTAATAAAAAGTTATTGACTGAAAAAGCAAGTGCAACACACTTTCCATTTTCATCAAAGATATGGAATTTCAAGCACATCACTATTCTTTGATTTAGACCCGCCATTAATGGAGGATAAAAATCAACGTCCAAGAAAAAAATATGTTTTGTGTAGAACAAGATACTCAAAAGAGAGAGAGAAATTTCCTTCGAGATAGGAAAATATGAAAAAGACTGAGATATTCGTTGGAAAGAAAAGAAAGAACAAAGAAAATTCAAAAATTTCAAAGTTTGGAAATTGAAACATGTAGAAAAAAACCCTAGGAATAGTTAAAGAACGTACCCTGACGTAATGGAATGACGTTTGGATGTCTACGGTGGAATGAGGTGTCATCCAGATTATCTTAAAATTATGATATTAAATTGTTAGTTCAGAACGCGTATTGATCTTGATTAATGGCATCCAAAACCATAGTTGTTGTCGCTTCAATAATATAATTTCCTTAACTAATGTCTCTCCTTTATAATTAAAATAAACTCGGATGATTTACTAGTGAATTTTAGGTTCAACGTGTTAATCTAAGTTCATTTTCTAAAAAAACGATTATTTCTTTAGTACAATGTATTCTTTCTTGATTCATTTACAAGAAAATAAAAACAATATTTTATAATAAAAAACAAAAAAAAATTTATGCTATCTCAAAATCCCTTCAAATAATTGAGATTTTATTCTGAATTGCCTGTTTTTTTTTATTATCTATGGAAAAGTACAAAAATCTCAATAAATTTCTTTCCCTCAGTGAAAAATCCCAATTAATGATATTAAGCGTTAGTGCAAAATACTTTAAATAAGGAATTTTAATTAGTGATGCTAAATAATATTACAATTTTATTAGTAATTTAGTTTGTATATTTAAATATTTGATTTGTTTTTATTTTTATATTATTTTTTGACTTAATGTTAAATTTTTATTATATAGAATAAACATGTTATCTTTCGTTAAATTAATATTAACATTATTTTGAGTTTTAATAAAAGATTTAATTAATAATTTAGTTTTTATATTTTTCTTGTCATTTAATTCAGTTTTTATATTTTTATATAAATATAATGTGACAATTTTTTCGTTAGCATTATCCTCGATAAATCCTGAAAACAGATCAAAAAGTCAGTAACTGAGTTCATGTGTCTCTTTATAATTATAGAATGGACAAAACAAAAATATTGAATTTGAAAAAAATAATTTTGATAGAATTGTGTTGTCAAATATATAAGGTGTTGAAGAGAAAGAAGAAAGTTCAGAATCACATGTGATGCTGATTACACAATAAATATCACAATGTCTTTATTTTAAAAAATATATAAGGATTCTAAAAAAAACACATTAATTCACATGCCTAACTATGGAAATTAAATTAATAATTGAAAATTTTATTAAACTGACTGATTATATTCCAAACAAGGTTAAATCGATTTAACGTATAAGATTATATTAACTCTATTTAGAAAAATTGAACTTAATTAAATAGAAAAAAAAACTAAAATGAATCACATATCTAAATATAAAGACACAGCTTACTAATTAAGCTATAATATTAACTAATTGTTTATTTGTATGAAGTTTGTTAATTTTTCTCATAAATGAAATATTGTTTATGAAAAAAAAAGAATCCTATTATGATCAAGTCCGGATATTTAAAACATTTGTACATATAATTTTTTTAATTTAAGATAATTCAAAAAGTTAAAACAATCATGCGTAATTTAATATATGTAGTGGTGCATTTAAATGGGGTGATTAAATCGGAAAATGTCATATTAAACAAATTACATAGAAGAAAAATTCAAATTTTCCTAGCAAATAATTAAAACTTCTTATTATTTTATGGTGCTTTTGACCAATTTGATTTGTTACAGAAAAAACGTGGGTCTAACCAATTTAATGTTAATCATGACCACGTGTGAACTTAACATATAAAATGAAACTCATTAAATTTATCAACCAAACTAAGACTCTTGCACAGACAAATGATTAGTTATTAATACTATCAGAAATGATAAAATTCAATCACCATATTTAATTGTTAACTGAAATAATCTTTAAAATGAGTTAAATAAGATTATAATTTATAGCAATAGTTTATTAGATTGAAGAGGACTACTTTAGAAAAAGTATATATTAAAGGCAAGATTATATTCAAAACTTCATGCATTTATTTAATGTGAGTTCAGACATTATTTAGAAGATTATTTTATTTTGCTTGCATGAGGTAATCAAAATTGCTTAAATATATTTCACTTTTTATCACTTCATACTTTTATCACAATAATTAATTATATTTCTATTTTACGTTTATTTATTTTACCCTCATAGTTAATTATCAATTATACAAATACTTAGTTAACTGAAAATGAAACTATAATAAATAGGAGGTATTTATATAAGAATGATAACGGATTAGATTGAATATAAGTAGTTTCTATTTATTATTTGATCTGCAATAAAAAAAATAGTATTCGTCACTTGCCTTTTTTTTTAACTTACACACATAATATTATATAAGAGTTATATTTTTAGTAAATTAGTAGATGATAATACTTACATTTTCAAACATTTCAAGAAATTTATTGACCACTCATAAATTGTATAAAAAAAATAAAAAAAATATTTTACTAGGTTATTTGTTAATTCTTAATTATGTTAGACGACATTTGTGACTTGCAAAGAGTTTTTCAACCTAAGACTTCTCCCATTTCAATCACTTATTGTTTGATTGATTTTTATTCACACACACCAAACCTACTATAGTTTTCGTATGCTCTCTCTTACTAAGCTATCATAATTACTTATTTATGATACAAGAATTTTATAAAATTCATAAATAAAGTACTCATTAATATGCATTTTTTAATGGGAAATTCTTTTTTAGCCTTATAAAAGGTATAAAAGTCCTCTCTTGATATTGAAAAATAAAATAAATATTTGTTAACCTAGAAAGAGTGATCAAGTTAAAAAAAGTAGATGCATTAATGTTAAGGAAAAAAAATACTCTTAGCAAGATGACCATTTTTTTTTGGAAATTAAAATAGTGTTTTGTTTTAATTATTTCCGTGTTTGACTATTTTTTTTATTGAATTTGTTTTATACGAATTATTCTTTTAATAAAAATATATTTTAGGTGTGAAACTTTTAAAAATGTTTCAACATCTAAAGTGAAGTTTGTTGAATCGTGTGAATAAAATTAATTCTTTTCTACCTCAATTCTTTTAAAGCAAATTTTGACATTAATTTGACCATAATGTAAATAAATATCAATACAAATGAGTTTAAAAATATTGTTTTAACAATATATATAATCAAATGAATTAATTTGATATGATTTTAAAAAATAAATTTTAAATTCAACTGAACTTTATTAAAATAACTTTAAGATGAAATTTATTGACGTAAAATAAATTTGATATCATGTGACTTTAAATTTAACTTAATTAAGTCAATTTAAATTTAACTTAATTCAATAAAATTTAATTTTAAAATAATATTTGAAATCACTTATAAATCTTTATTTTTTTTATACTAAAACCTAGAGATGGGATTATTTTAGATTTATTAAAAGCTTACATTAAGCTGAAAATATGAAATCAATATTCGAACTTAATGATGAATTTCATTGATTTGTCTAAGATTTACCTATTCAAACATATATCAAGTAGTATTTAATTATAATTTCGTTAAATATTTTGAGTTCACAAGTTAGTTCAAACAATTTAATATTTCTATTCCAACCACAGCTATGTCCACGTGGATTTGGCGACTCCTCGAGCTTCTGAAAAGTGACTGCAGACAGTTGCACGATAGTCATGTTTTAAAAAAGCTTTATTTTTTGGGCTAACTCAAAGGCATGTGTTGCATGAAATAGTCTAAGAGATTGATTTGATACTTGGTACCAATTATTTTATTATTTACTCAAATAATAGGTATTTTTTATATATTTATTCATTGTTAGATATTATATATATATATATATATATATATATATATATATATATATATATATATATATATATATATAAAATTTAATTTGTTATTATTTTTTATTTATATTTTGGGTTTAGTTTATATTTTAATATAGGAGCTAAGTGTATATTTAAAGTAGGGGAGATTAATTTTACATATAGTTTTTCACAATGTATCTAGAGTCTAAGGTTATTTTGAAGAAAAAAAATTTATGTTGCCTCTTTCACTACACTCATTGTTGTTTGCGGTAGCAATATCTACTATTGTCGGTAATGTTATTGCATACCGTCATTGTCTATCGCTACCACTTTTGGAGTTCTAGTTTTGACCGATCACACGATTTTGATCATTTTGGCCAAACAACCACAGTGTTGTCAATGACGTCTTCATCAGAGCTCTTATGCGCTTTTAGCGTTTTAGAAGTTGTGGATATGCTCATTTTTTTATCATGCATGATGACACGTCTCACAATGATTTAGAGCGTCAATGTCACTTTTTTTCCTCTTTCAGATTCATCGTGTGTAGTTGCACGTCCTGTCTCCTTTAAGACAACTATTCATAGTATCGATGTTGCTCTTTTTTCTTTTTCAGATGCCTTGATTGGAGAATCTTTGATTTTTAAGTTTTTTTCTCTCTGTTCACCCGTGGTTTTTTCCGATGCGATCTCATGTCACTTCCCTTTTGACACTATTACGTTTGTTAGTTTATTTATAGTTGTGGTGACTCTTCAATAATAACCTCTTTATGTAGTAGATGTCAACAATGCATTTCTTAATGACGATTTGCAAGAAAGGTTTACATGGAACAATTTCCTATATTTATTGTTCAGGAGAGTCTTTTGGGTTGATATTTCGTCTTATATTTTGTAATCGCAAATCATTAACAATTTGATGTCGAACTCAGAATCATATATTTTCAATAAGTTTATTAATTATATTAATAGCAAGTTTGGTACATACAATTTGTATACACACGCTTAGAAGAGAGTATTAAATATATTATGTTTATCTTATTTTATCTTTATCTTTAGTTAATTTAGTTATTATTTTTTTATTTGTATTTTAGATTTAACTCATACTTATTTTATTATAAATAAAAAACCTTACATGTACATTTAATTAAGAAAGATTAATTCTTATACATAATTTTTCATTATATGATAATAAACTGACTTTATATCTGATAATAGACTTTAATAAAATTAAAATTGAAAGCTTAACACATCTAATATTTTGGATAATTATTTTTATCAGAAAGGACGGGCAAAGGTTGTTTCAATTTTGTGTTTATGCATTACACGATACGTATATTTCTTAATTTTGATTAGAAATTATATAAATTTTTAAAGGAATAAAAATAAATGAGATAAGTACAATAGTGGTAGAAAAAAATATCACTGGCTAAACAAAGTTATTGAAAAGTTATATAATTAAAGATGATATATAATATAAAATATTTGGTAAAAATTAAAAAAAAAAATACAAAAAGGAACACCTTACTGAATATTTTAGAAAGACTCCGTAGTCAATTAGAAATGAAAAGCTTAAAATGTTACAAAGTCAAAGAGTACCCTTTTTATTTATTACTGATAGAAAGTTAATATTTCTAAATTCAACGTCAACAATTCATGTTTAAAGAGATAAGCTTAACCACTTGGTGAAATTAAATTTTCAAGCACTCTAAGAAGATCAAACATCAACGTCTTTCCACATTAATGCATTACGTTATAATATAGTTTGATGTGTTTTTTTAATAAAATAATTACATATTTAGCCTTATGAAATTGTTTTCATCACTAATTAATTGAAATGATATATCAAAATATAAATTTATAAACTTCAAATTATTTTAATATTGGACAAGTTGATGTTAACTAAATTTGAAAAATAATATCATATTTGGTTTTATTTATGAGAAACAGATGATAGTGTTATTAAAATATAAATAAGTAGTCTATGACTTAACACTGTTATCCAATCAATTTAAAGTTAAATATACTTTTATCGCATTTATTTTAAAGTTATCCTAACGATTATTTTTATTAGTTGGTAACGCAAAATGACAATAACAGTTAATAGAAATTGAATTCTTAAGATTAAAATTTTTAAAAAGGTTTAGAAAAGATATAATTAATGATGTTATAGAAAATAATAAAAGAAAATAATAAAAGAAAATAAAAAGAGATACGAAGAAAGTAATTTAATTGAGTTTTATTTTAATTGAAATGCTCTTAATTTTTAATTGTGTTTGTATATTGTTTTAATTGAAATTAGAGAATGAATAGGTGGTGTAATTGGAAAAAATATAAATTTTAATTAGATTTATTTTTAATTAAATAGTATTATAGTTGATAACAGGTAAATTTTTACTTATAGGTGATTGCGTTAAATATTTAGAATATATTTTTCTCCAATAGTAATCGTTGTTTTAAAATAAAAATCAATTTAATCACTGAACTATTTTCTAAATATATTTTATGTAAAAATTACATAATTATGTTTTAAAATTTTAAAAGATAAATAATCATTTAATATAATAAGTTTTAACGTATTTAATTTTTAATATAATAAAATTAAAATTTTAATATAGTTTTTTAATTATCTCAATATTAATAAAATTTAAATAAATTAATAAAATATTTATTATACTAAAATTTTAATATAATTTTTTTATTATCTCAATATAATTTTAATATACTAAAATTATAATTTTTTTATTATAATAAATATTTTATAATTATAATAAATATATTATTTATTCAATCCTCAAAATGATGTTACATAGTGTTTCAATTGATAAACCAGTCTTTAAATGAATTCTTTAATGCCAATGAAATATATTAATCTAGATGCTAAATTAATATATATTTTGATACTTGAAAAGGAACTAAAACAATTTTATTAATTGGGAGAAAAAGTGGTAATTTGACAGATGACATATCATATCTATCAACAGACTCCGTATAATTAGGTGGAAGTTGAAATAGAATATCAAAGAATTTTTGTTCTAATTTTTTCGTGGACCTATATATAAATAATGGTTTAATAGGTTCGGAAGTTTCCTATATTTGCGGGTTAGTTTCAATTGGGTCCTCTAATTTTGGAAGTGATCAATTGAGTCCCTGTTTTGGTAAAATTGAATCAATAATGTCCTTGCCGTTAATCTTAGTAAACGGTGTTAACTTTCTAGCGAGGTGGCATGTTGAGGTGGCTTTTAATTAGCACGTGGCACGTTGTGTGGAAACCTTCTCCCCTTCCCCTTTCCCGAAACCTTCTCCCCTTTCCCATCCCCTTCTCGAAACCTTCTCCCCTTCCCCTTCCCCTTCTCGAAACCTTCTCCCCTTCCCCTTCCCCTTTCCCGAAACCTTCTCCCCTTCCCCTTCCCCTTCCTCTCCAACTCCAACCTCACCTTCTCCCATCTTTGGGAAACTTTCTTCTCGCCCTCCCACACCCACCTCTTCAACATCTACATTCACGCCCATCCCCCAATCCAACCGTCAAGCGCACCTCCCTTGCCTCCACATCTCTCATCGTCGCTCGCCGTCTCATTACTGCCGCACTCCTCCACAACCCCCTCAACCTCTACTTCGCCCTCCGCCGTTGTTTCGGAGTTGCGGTGGTGCACCAATGTCTACGGTTCAGGTTCGTGACAGACATTTGCAGCAATATTCCTGACCAGTCCAAACATTTGCAGCAACTCCTTTCTTTTTTCAATTTCTTTTTATGTTGGAATGTTGGTGTTATTTGTTGTAATGTCTGACAGTGATTTGAGAAAAATAAAAATAATATGGAGGTGCTGCCAAGTGCCATATTCAGGAGGAATCTGGCCGGAGAAAAAGTTGTCGCCGAGGTAGAGGTGGCGGAGGAGGGGCGCGACGGCGACAGGGAGATGGCGTGGGTGTGGGAGGGCGAGAAGAAAGTTTCCCAAAGATGAGAGAAGGTGAAGTTGGAGGGGAAGGGGAAGGGGAAGGAGAAGGGGAAGGGGAAGGGGAGAAGGTTTCGGAAGGGGAAGGGGAGAAGGTGTTTCGGGAAGGGGAAGGGGAAGGGGAGAAGGTTTCGAGAAGGGGAAGGGGAAGGGGAGAAGGTTTCGGGAAGGGGAAGGGGAGAAGGTTTCGGGAAGGGGAAGGGGAAGGGGAAGGGGAGAAGGTTTCGGGAAAGCGGAAGAGGAAGGGGAGAAGGTTTCCACACAACGTGCCACGTGCTAATTAAAAGCCACCTCAGCATGCCACCTCGTTAGAAATTTAACACCGTTTACTAAAATTAACGGCAAGGACATTATTGATTCAATTTTACCAAAACAGGGACTCAATTGATCACTTCCAAAATATAAGGACCCAATTGAAACTAACCCACAAATATAGGGACTTCTGAACCTATTAAACCATAAATAATAGATAAACTTATGGTTTATTAATATAAATTTTAATATATTTTTAGTATCTATTTTTGCTACAAATTAAAATTTATTTTTATTTGAAAATTCGATACTTTTTAATATTTAAATTTTAAAAATATTTAATATAATCATTTTAATCTAATAATGTTAAATTTTTTTAAAATTTGAAATTTAATTAACAGTAACATTTAAAGTGTTGTTTATATTTTTAACATGTTTTCATTTGAATATCAAAAGTTGATAAGTCAAAAAAATTTAACAAAATTAAATTAAAAGTATGTATTCATTATTTTTAAAATTTTAAAAACAAAAATATATTAAAATTTCAGACAAAAAAATAGATCTTAATTTAACAAAAAGATTTAAAACACTAAAAATATATTTAATCCATTCATATATAATAATAATAAGAAGAAAAAAAACAGTATTTCCAAATCCAAACGTGTATGCTTAAATATACACCAAAGCATAGCAATGACGACATTTTCATGACGTGAGTTCATCTGTTGCTTTTCTGCTAATTTCCT